>NW_011889025.1:4219328-4236247 GCF_000151845.1 Pteropus vampyrus | reverse complement strand
AATTTATTAAAAATTAAGTTATCGGCTCCATCTCAGGCCCAGAGCTTCATCCCATTTGCAAATGTTCCCTGCCTCTATTTCCTGTTATTGCAATATTTGATATAATTTGTGAAGTTTCAAGATTCCTCTAGATTTTAGCAACTCCCTTTCATCTTTTGTAGCTACTATACATCCAATAGTTTCTGCTTATATGCTTTCCTTGGCTTGATCTTTGAAAGGCTCCCTACTGCAACAGCCACCCTTAATAAAATCTTTCCTTACAAGTGTCTAGACTCGTGTGTTTGTGTGGTGGTGGTTGTTTGGAGAGTGCTACTTAGACAAGAGAAACTATTATATTCTAGCATTTTCCCACAAACAAGTACATAAACCAGGCCTCAGTTTCTCGTCTCTAAAGTGGTGATAATGATATTTTCCTGTTCCTATCAGACAGACATAGTCAGAGTAACACATGAGAAGACATATTTTGCTATGAGCCATTTGAATGTTTGGTGCTGTGTTAGATAATTATAATTTATTACTATCCCCATTAAAAACAATGATGTTTTCTTTTAATCCAGTGATTTTCCTAATGTGTTCCTTGAATGCTTTTGGTCCAGCAGTAGCATCACTTAGGGATTTATTAGAAATGCAAATATTTTGTTTCTACTTTAGATCAATTAAATCAAACACTCTGAAGCAGAGGCCCAGTAATCTGTGTTTTAATAAGCCCTCTAGGTAATCATGCTGCATACTCAAATTTGAGAACTTAGTAATCGACTAAAAATATATCAGTTTGCAAAAAAAAAATGGCAAGAAGTTTAGAAATGTTTGTGTAAGACACCAGTTGCATTTATCCACACTTAAAAGTAAAGCCTAAATGCCTAGAAATTCATTTTAAAACATTCATTTATAGATAGTCTTTCTCGTGGATGATGTAGATATTGACTCATCTCTTATTTTTTACTTATTTCCTTGCTCCTTGAAGAAATGTGAATGAATGCAAGAAGCACATTTTCTAAAACAGCCCTTGAATTTCTCTCATATCCTACTCTCATCATGATAAAAATTTCACTATTGATAGATGATTCCTGTATTCTGGGAGACATAAAGCCCCATTAGTCACTTATTTATACAATTTAAATGTTGGATTGTTTTTCACTGCTACAGACCCATGACCAAAGAGAGTCCAGCAGTTACTTTTTTGCTTCAGGAACATTCTCTGCAAATTCAATGGGTTTTGCTTCAATTCAGAATTTGGAAAGCATTATTTGTAACAATAATTATATATATCTCCAGTGCTCTTATACTAGCAAGCTAGAGAGTAGTAGTAATTGGTTAGATTCATCAAAAGGAGAAATTTATTCTTACAACATCTTTTTGCAGTGCACAAGGGCCCATTGAACAGATGGGCCAACAAGCACAGTGTTAGAATTATATGAATACCTAACATTTGGGTGGCACTGTTGAAAATACATTTTATAACTATCTTTTCCATATTTATGTTCACAAAAAACTTTTGGGTTAGGTAAGACTAGTGATCCAGAGTTTGGGCAAATAATATCCCTGTCTTTTGATTCAATATTTTTCTTCTGATTTGTAGGCAGTGAGAAGGTGTATATAATTGACAATGGAGAACAAATCCTGAAGTTTTTTTCTTCTCATAGAGAAAGAAGGTACTTCTTTGGCATACTTAACTCCTTCTAACATCTCTCTAATTATTCAAACTTTTATTTTCAGCAAATATGATTTTTTTACCTGTCTTCAACTGTTCCAAGTCTACATGATGGCCAGACCCCCACTATTATCAAATGAAGTAGCCTGGCATCAGGTTAAATTGAGAAAGAATGTGGAGGAAATGCTCACATATTAGGAGTGGATGGGGGATACATGGTAGATAAAAGTGCTCAAGTGAAAATATTCAAAAGACAAGACCTCAAGGCTCTTGGCCCTTTTCATGTTTCTTTGTGCTAACATTTCTCAATTTTGACATGAAAGCCTTTTACCTTTTAGATTAACATTAAAGGGTAGTGTCCCCTTACATTTTTGGGGCTGCGATAGGAGTTGCTTTTCCTGAAAGCTTTAAAATCACCAAGGAATTTGGTGCATATGTGTGTGTGTGTATGTGTGCGGCCAAAGCAGGACAGGGCAGGGGGAGGGGGCACACAACACCAACATCTATGGATAAGAATAAAATCACTGACATCATGGGAGGTGGATGCTGCTGTTGGCATATTCTATTCAGAAGATGGAAAACTTGAATGTAGGTTGGAAGCAAATTAAATATATAGAAAAGACCCATTACATTATTTTTCTGAGATAGATATATTAGCAATTTCACCAGTCAGGTAGAGCCTATTGTTAAAAGTCAACACACTTCTCTGAAGAATTTAAATATTGTACTAAAATATGTAGTTCATAACTCAATTGCTTGGACAAATCCACCAGGCATGCCACAGGAGGCACATGGTGTTTGAGCAATAATAAAACCAAAGAACAACCTACTTTCCTTTATCTAGGTAACTACTGAGATTTTCTTTTTAACTTGCAATAGTGTCTGACATTACCAACTATTAAATAGTAGATTAACATGAAAAAAGCATTAATTTCATTTAAATGACTGAAGTTCAATGCCAGTTTCTCAAAGTGTTAGCAAGCATTTAATGATGAATAATTTGTACCTAAAGACAAAACTTCATTCAAGAACTTTTTCTTTATTCTCATCTATCACTTTTTCAAAAGAAACAATGGAGCACAATTCTTACAAATGGCTGTACCATTTTATTCTTTCCGTGATTCTTTAGCTTATATTAGTTTCTCTCTTTGAACTCATATAGGACAAATGTCTGTAACACTTTGATCATCATTTTGTTCTAGTAGTAAAATGAGTCAAAAGATTATTGCTTACTAGTCATGGTCTAGTTACTTAAACTCTCTGAGCCTCAGTTTCTTCATTTGAAAAAAGTGAATGAGAAAGACTTTGGATTTTGACTTGAATTCAAATTTTGATTCTGCCTTTTTAGGTGAATCACATAAATTCTGTGAACATCAGTTCATTATAGTATTTACTGTATGTGGAGGTCATTTAAGATTAAATGAGATAACGTATATGACACACTAGCACTGACATATAATAGATGTTCATTTAATGTTAGCTGCTTCTGTGATGATGATTGATGATGTTGATAAAAGAGGATGAATAAATGATTATTAGGATGGTAGTAATACCTATTCTATTTAACCCACTAGAAAGAGGAAAGCATTATGCAAAAATAAAGGAGGATCAGTAATGATTTCCTAAGCAATATATAAACTCTCCCAAGTGAAGAGGCACATCATTTACTTTGGATAAAGATATTCTCACAGCTTCTATCATGGGACTAAAGGTAAGGTATATGCTCAATGTGTAGCCAACTACATAATAATTACATAGCATGTTTGCATGCCGATGTAGATAACCCATTAGAGAAGGAAATATTAATGGTGAAGTTGAGAAGTGCTGAATTCATGACCTTATATAGGGAAGAATGAATGAGTTTTAGTATACAAATGGAGGACTTGAGCTTATCTAGAATCATCTACAGTTTATTATAAAAGGAAGGAAGATGGAGTATATGAGCAGAAATGCAAGTAGGTATGTGGATGAGACAAAAGGAGCAGATAGAGAGGTAATCTTCTGATGGCTTCATAGGAAGATTTGAAGGTACTGGAAGAGGTGTTAGAAGTTGAAATAAAAATATGAAAATTGTAATAATCACCAATTTAATTAACAAACACTAACTAAATATTAAGTTCTGGGAAAATCCTGTTTTAGAATTATAAAAAGACTTATTATCATTTGTGGACCCTCCAGCTGGACCTAAGGATTTAATATTTGTTGAAAACCAAGTAAATGGTCTGTGTATTGTACTTACCTGTTTACTGAGTGAGAATTCCATCTCATGTTCTTCATTAAGGAAATGAAAAAAAAAAGTAAGGCCAAAATGAGGCATTTTAAAAAATATTAATTTTATTTAATGTCTTTTTTAATGTCGACTTTCTCGGTGACACATGATTTTTGAAATGGTTTCGGAGGTTTCAGTTTATTCATCTCATCTATTTTTTTTTTCTTAGCAGAAGTGAGAAGGAAGTATATGTCAAAGTTTAACAGCATTTAATACAACTTTATTTCATGGAACTTAAGTAAATGAGGTTATAGAAAGGCTGCTGTCTATTTGCAGTGGTGTGTCTCTGTCAAAAATTGGATTTTTGTTTCTGAAATGAAAATTGTGCTCTAGTTTCACGTTACATAAAGAGGAAATGGATGCCTGGAGTCAAGATATCAGATCAGTGCTAGGAATGAAAGAAAATATGTTTTAAGTAAAATAGTCTATGTATTCTGATATAAACAATTTATAAATTCCATGCCTTCTAATACTTTATCCATTATAAATTTTGGTTATATCAAACTGGGAAACATATTTTTATTAAGTGACTACTTATATTTACTCTTTATAAATGTATATTTTGAAATTATTTACCCATATGGCTATTAAATTTTGTCTTATATTTGCTTTCTGAGTTATCTTTATTAATTTCTTCCTCCTATTTCTTTTGGTTCACTTTATTATTCTCTTACTACTTTTTAAAGTTCAATATTTAGTTCACTGTGTTCAATCTTTGTTTTAAATAATTAAAGTTCTAAGACTAAATACTTTCCTCTGATTTCAGCTGACTTTGTGTGCCACGGAGCGACATGAAGTATCCTTATTTTTTATCATTTTGTAAATAATGTATCATTTATGTTTTATTTTTACCTTGAGTCAGGGCTTATGTAACTAGATATTTTTAAGCATTTAGGTTGGAAGATGTGTCTTCTTACTGTTGACTTCTTAATTTATTAAAATGTGGTCAGGGGGGAAAAATGGTATAGATAATAGAGGCTTTGTTCATCCCCCTTGTGACCAAATCAATGTTATAACAGAAACACAGAGCAAACTGCAAGGAAAGTTGCCTGGGATCTAGATAAAAAGAAGCACTACAACTAGGGAGAGAAATAATTAATCAACCTGCATTGATAGAAGGTAGGAGGGGGCGAAGATGTGAAGCTGCCTGGTCCACAGTGGTTGAGTGGGACATAGGCTACAGTAGCAACAGCCGGCAGCTGGATGCCTCTTAAAGAGGCCATATCCACGAGCGGACTTTCCTGGAGATGGACCTCCTCACTTTGAGCACCAGCACTGGGTAAGCTGCTTGGGGTCACCAGAGACTTGCAGATGAACACTGAGTCGTAGGAGTGAGGGCCAAGAGCAAGGCTCTTTCCCAGACAGAAGTGCCGGTGGTATCCATTATTCTTCTGTTGAGCCCTCTCCCCTCCCAGTGTGCAGACTCAGCACCACCATAACTGAGAGGACACGAAACTAGATAACAGAGGTCGCTCCACTGAGAGGATTCCCTGAAACTCCAACTCCCCCAATTCGTCATCCTACCTAAGCCACAACCAGGTGTGTCCTCAACAAGTCAGGTACTCCTTGTTGAGCAGCACCAAGACTCATACTGATGGCAAGATGGCCTTGGTTTTTGGTGTAGTTTCTTGAGGCAACTATAAGCACAGCATCTGTGGATTGCTTGCTAAATCTTAACAGGTGGCCCCAGAGAGGCACAGGCTGGGGCTAAGCTTGGCCTGTAGCTGAACCCCTCTCAGGATAGTGCCACTCACTGAACAACTACTACACAAAGCCGTGCTAATAAGACCAGAAGACTTAAGAGTTTTGCTTAGGACATAGAAACAGAGACAGAAAAGCAGCCAAAATGAGAAGACAAAGAAGCAGAAACCATATGAAAGAACAGAACAGAGATCCCAGTTATAAGTCATACTTTTCATCACTTCGAATATTTTGTGCCAATCCCCTCTGGCCTGCAAAGTTTCTCTTGAGAAATTACCCAACAATCTTATGAGACCTTTGCTGTAGGTAACTAACTCCTTTTCTCTTTCTATTTTTAAGATTCTCTCTTTGTCTTTAATCTTTGGCATTTTAATGATGATGTGTCTTGGTGTGAGCCTCTTTAGGTTCATCTTGCTTGGAATTTTGTGCTTCCTGAGCTTGTATGTGTATTTCCTTCACCAGATTGAGAAAGTTTTTTCTCATTATGTCTTCAAATGTGTTTTAAATTCTTTGCTGTCTTTTCCATCTGGTACCCCTATGATGCAAATGTTAATTTGTTTGATGTTGTCCCATAGGCCCCATAAACTATCTTCATTTTTTTTTTGTATTTTTGATGTGGTCATGGGAGGAGACAAGTGTTTCTTACTCCACCTTGACTAAAACTTCCTATAGCTGGTACATATTCTTAATTATTCTTGTCCCAGAATAATTAATAATGCCTCACAAAAGTGTCCAATTCTAAAGAAAACCTTGATAGTCACCTTAATCATATTATAATCATTCCACTCTTTACCTTATTTACTGCATTTGATCTTAAATTCTGCTTTGATATTAATTCTGCCAATTTATTATTTTATTGTTTGTATTTGCCTAGTATTTCTTTGCTTATTCCTTTATTTTTATCATTTCATAACTTTATTTTATGAGAGTTTCTTGTAGAAAGTACTTTTTACAAATTAATATCCAAGTTAACAGGTGAGATATTTCTTACACATTATTTTAAGTATTTATTATATTTTGTAGATTCTTTTCTCTTTCTTTTCAGATTCTTTATTTTGGCTGAATTGATCAAGTTTTCTTTCAATATAGCACCCCTGCCAACACACGCACACACACATATACACATACCAACTACCACAATGATTCTAAAGTTCCATAAATCTTAAATATTTAATTTCCAGCTAAGAGTGAACCTATGCCTGCTTACTGACTACCTTATGGGATAAGAGCACCTTGATTATGTACAAATTTCTGGATTTTTAATTGGCCATGCCAGTAAAGATAAAAAAAAAAAACAGCCCACAAACTACACATTCTTCTGGAAAACTCACAATCTCAGTTGTATCTGAGCTCATCTGCCATTTCAAAAAGTTTAAAAGGGTGATTTTATGGGTTAGCTGTCCAACCAGTGAGATAAGAGGGAGAGAGCACTGGAAGCATATACTAGGACACCATTTTTTTTATTTGCTTTAATTTATATTGAATTGAAATGTTCATATATCTCAATGACTAAAATTGTACATTTCAACTTGCCTAGGACCCAATTTCACAAAACAAAATAGTGATTTCTTCTCAATTCTAAATGTTGTGGAGAGACAGAATGTAAATTAAATTCTTTTGTCTTTGCTTTTTCAAATTTGTACCAAAGCAATGTAGTCAATCCGATAAAAAAATATATTTTATTATTAACATATACATATATATATATATATCATTAACATCAAAATAATGTTGTCTCTACATTTATATGCTTTATAGTAAATTTTCTATACATTCATTATTTTAATTATATTTTCATAGTAACTCTAGGAGAACAGATATAGGCATTATCTCCACTTTACAGGTAATAAAACTGAGGCTCGGTAATGTTACTTGACTCGTCTAAGCTCATACAATTAAAAAGAGGCAGATATTACTCAGGTATTTTTTATGCTAAATTTATTGCTCTTCTTTCTATACATACTGTACCTTAAAATATAAGGCCATTCAGGCCTGACGTAAAATTATACCATTTATCACCCACCTCTCCTGTTTTTGAGGTAAAAAATTAAATAAATAAACAGAATAAAGATCAAGTTAAAAATAAAAGCGAAATACCTGACTAGGATGGTTAAAGGAGAAGCAATCAGACTTGCAATCTTCCTCAAACACAAGTGTTTGAAATAAATCTTTTGATGTAACTTTCTGCAGGACACATATTTTCATACTAAGAAAAAATAACACCCACATGTATCCTAATTTATCTATTTTTCAATCATTTGTTTGTCATATAGGCAAAGACTAAATGTCAGCAGATTATTAAAGATCTTTGGTTTTTATTTAATAAAATTGTTTTTCCACAATTTTTTGCCCTCAAGAATATTTTATATATACATATATATAGAAAAAAAAGAAAGAAAGATTAACTGGAGCAAAACCTATTAAAGTAGAGAATTTCAGAGAAAAAATGGAACTTCTAGAGAGGTATCATAGTCAAAAGTGAGTGCAGTTAACTCAGGAAAATTACTTATTGACATGCATTTGCCATAATAAGTCCTGTTCTATATTTCTAGATCAGATCAAAGGTGACAGCTGTCACTATCTCTTACCCACAAAGTAGAACTAATAGTTTTCACTTAGATTGCAATAGAACTCTTCACAGCATACCCCCATATGTTAACTTATTTGAGATTCACAACAACTCTATGTGGTAAGAAAGTTAATAATTATGCTAATTTTACAGAGGCACAAATAGATAAAGTGATTTTTCCAAAGTTACAATGTTACTTTAATGCTAATTTTAAATATCCAATGATTTTTTTTCCATTATGCACTGTCTATGATTATAAAGATTATATTCAGTAAGTGTAACCTTTCGACATAATAACTTTTTCTATATGTATGAAAACATCTAAAATTAAGATTTATATTGGTTTGCGGTCATTATTTAAAAAGAAAATATTTTATTGAAGTATAATTGACATGCACAAAACTTACATATTTAATCTATACAACTTAATAAATTCAGAGATAAGTATACACTCTTAAAATCATCACCACGAGCAATGCCATAAACATATCCATCACCTCCAAAGGGTCTGTGGCCATTATTATTGTCAGAGGAGGTGATGTCTGAAATACTCTTAGAATTCTGCAGCTCAAATTCAGGCTCTTTTTATATCTGACTCTAATTTGTTTATGAAAATGTTTTAAATGTGAAGTTACTGGTAGTGGAAGTCTATTTTTCATTATTTTAGATAGGAAAGCTAAAAATGCATCACCAGTTCTTCTCCAAAGTTCTAGTTTTCCCGAATACCAACAAAAATTTTAAAGTGTCTAAATTACCATACACCAAGAACTTCTGCATAAAATACAGTATTTAAAATATTAAATATAGAATCATTTAGTACTGGATAAATTTATTAGTGTATCTGTTTTGGGCAGTATCCCATGATATTGAACAGTATACAACATAATCACATATCCTTCTACATTGCAATGAACAGACATTATGCACAATGGACAAGCAAACACTGGTACTGACAAAGAATTAAACTCTCCAGGAAAGTGTGCCAAAGTGATAATGATAATTCACAAGAGATTAAAACACTTAGAACATAAAACATGCTATCAAGAGAACAGTTGAGATGTTGTTGTAGTATATATTTCATATCCTCTGGACAGGACTCCAGTGCAAGGAAGAAACCTAGTACATAAAAATAAACACAAAGACACAGCAAAATGAGGAAACAAAGAAATATGTCCCAAATTAAAGAACAGGAGAAAACTCCAGAAAAAGAACTAAACAAATTAGAGACAAGCAACATACCAGATATAGAGTTAAAAACACTGGTTACAAGGATGCTCAAGGAACTTAGTGAGAACTCAACAGAGAGATAGTAGAAACCATAACAAAAGACAATCAGAAACGAAGAATACAATAATTGAAATGAAGAATACAACAGAAAGCATCAATAGTAGATTACATAAAGCAGAAGATAGAATCAACAATTTGGAAGACAACGTAACAGAAAACAATCAGAACAGAAAAATGAGGATAGTTTAAAGGACCGCTGGGACAACATCAAGCATAACAACATTCTCATCATAGGAATTCCAGAAGGAAAACATAAAGAGCAACAAATTGAGAACCAAGTTGAAGAAATAATGACTAAAAGCTTCCCTAATCTAGTGAAGAAAATAATAGTACAAGTCCAGAAAGAGCAGAGAGATCCAAACAAGATTAACTTAAAAAGGCCCACGCCAAGACACATCACACTTAAAATACGAAATGTTAAAGACAAAGAGACTCCTAAAAGTGCAAGAGAAAAGCTGCTACTTATTTACAAGTGGGCTCCCATAAAGACTGTTAGTTGATTTCTTAATAGAAACTGCATACCAAAAGGGATTGGCAAGAAATAATCAAAGTCATAAAAAGCAAAGACCTACAACCAAGACTACTCTATCCAATAAGGCGATCATTTAGAATTGAAGGTGAGATAAAGACCTATCCAGACAAGAAAAGGCTAAAGAAGTTCATCACCACTAAACCAGTATTACAAGGAAGGTTACGGGGACTTCTTTAAGAAGAAAGAAAAAAAAAACATAATTCTGAATAATAAAATGATAATAACCATGTACCTATCAACAATCACTTTAAATATAAATGGATTAAATGTTGAATCAAAGGATACAAAGTAGCAAAATGCATAAGAAAAGACCCATACAGATGTCATCTACGAGAGACCAACTTTGGATTGAAAGACCCACACAAACCAAAAGTCAAAGGATGCAAAAGAATATTTTGTGCAATAGAAAAATAAAAATAAAAAAAACCTGGGGTAGCAATACTTAGACAAAATAGACTTTAAAATAAAGTCTATAATAAAAAAAAAGAAAAATATTACATAATGATAAAGGCATCACTCCAACAAGAGGATATAACCCTTGTTAACATTTATGACCTCAACATAAAAACATCTAAATATATAAAGCAAATATAGACCAACTTAAAGGGAGAAATTCACAGTAACATAGTCATAGCAGGGGCCATTAACACACCACTGACACAAATGGACGGATCTTTGGGACAGAAAATCAACAAGGAAACAGTAGCCTTAAATGACACACTAGAGTGATGTCAGAAACATGGCACAGAGAGATACATCCTCAGATATCTCCCCTTGAAATAACAATGAACTGAACATCTAAAACTTAACAAAAAACACCCAAACAGCACATCAGCATGTCTGAGCATGGAATCTGCACATAAGAGCTACCATAGGCCCCCCAAAAACAGGAGTCTGGAGGTAGACTGGGAGAAAAAAAAGAAGCTGCCTCTCACAACCAGAGCTCCTGGCAAGAGGAAGGGCAGGGGAGAAGGTAAGATGGGTTCCCTGAACAGCCTTGGGAGAGCTGCAAGCCCCACACAGTGGCAGTAACAGGGTTTAGGGCAGAAAGAAGAAAAATGAGGATGGCAGAGAGGCAAAAGTTGATTATTAACAGCCACAGTTGCAAAAGAGGAGGCTGGGACACAGCTTCCATCCCCCAACCCAGAGGGACCTTCCCTCAAAATCCTCCAAGACTGAATACCATGGAGCCCCATAAGAATATAAGCAAACACTATTGAAAGTGTCACTAAAACTGAGAGGGATACAGGCTGAGGGTAGCAAGCATAATTGAATATTTACAAGAAAAGATTTTAAAGAATTTATATAAAACAGGAATACAAGAGACTTAGATGCCACCTATGGAAACAAAAAGAAAAAAGTCTTCTTTGTAACAGGCTAAAGAGAAACCTTTAAATAATAAATCTCCTTTCTGGAAAAAAGCAGAATACACTTCCATTAATGCCCAGGCAGAGAAATAGTCCATTAAACACCATGAACAACCAAGGTGACAAGGCATCTAAGAAAGAAAGAGAAAAATCTCCAGAAAATAAACTTAAAGACAGAAATATGCGACTTATATGACAGAGAATTCATCTGAAAAAAATCAATGAGATCCAAAACAATTCCTATCAACAATTTCTGGAATTGGGAAAAAAAAAAAAAAAAGACTAGATGAAGAGGATGAGCTCTTTAGCAAGGAGACTGAAACCCTCAAAAAGAACCAAATAGAACTTCTGGAGATGAAAAACACACTGAAAGAGATGAAAAATGAAATAGCAAGCTTGGAAATAGATTGGAATAAATGGAGGAAAGGATCAGTGATATCAAGGACAGAAATGTAGAAATAAATCAGAAGAGAGAAACCAAAGAATGACAAATAATGAAAGAGAAATACAAGAACTAGCTGATACCATCAAGGATGGAAACATAAGAATAATGGGCATTCTCAAAGGGGAGGAAGAGGAGCAGGGATTAGAAACTACTTTCAGACAAATAGTTGACAAGAATTTCCCAAATCTAAAGAATGAGCTGGAGCTTGGAATTCAAGAAGTCAACAGAATATCAATTATCTCAATCCAAAAAGGCCTTCTCCAAGATACATAGTGTTAAAATTATAAATGAAAGACAAAGAAATAATTCTCAGGGTAGCCAGGGAAAAGAAGACGGTAAACTATAAAGGAAAGTGCATTAGATTATCGTTGGACATCTCATCACAAACCTTAAGAGCCAGAAAGGAGTGGAATCAAATATTTAAACTATATAACAAAAATAACTACCAACCAAGAATAATGTGTCCAGCAAAGCTCTCCTTTAGATATGATGCAGAAATAAAGACAAAAATTGGAATTCTCCACTATGAGGCATGCATTACAAGAAGTACTTAAAAAGGCCAGCTCACCTAAAACAAAATGACAAAAAAAATGCATAACTACAAGTAAGATGACTAGCAGGCACATAGAAGCAGAAGAGTACAAACTTTACTAAGAACAGGGAAATATAAGCTTAAAGAATAAAAATAGATTTGCTATAGCAAAATAGTAATGAATGTTTAGCATACTTAGGGACAAATTGAGACAACAATGACAGAAAACGAAAGGATTCAAAGATCCAAACTTCTCAAAGGTGAATGGAGATAGGGCAAAAGCAGAAGAAAACGCACTAATAAATGTATACTTCTAACTACCTTCTATATATCGAACATGGTAACCACACCTCAAAGGTTCAGACTGAAGTATATAACATAAAACATGAAAGAGCAGAGAGAAAATCCACAAAACCTAACCAAAAATAAAAATCAGAAACATATGGGCAAGGAAACATTGGAAACACTGAGCTACCAGAAGCAAAAGATAAAATGGCTATGGGAAAACCTCATATTGCAATAATGATCCTAAGTGCAAATAGACTGAACTCACCAATAAAAAGGCATAGAGTTGTACAGTGGATCAAAAAACGAAGCCCAAACATATGCTGCTTCAAGGAGACACATATCTGTTCCACAGACAAATATAGACTCAAGGAAAAAGGGTGGAAAATAATTCAAGCAGAAGGCATTCAGAAAAAGCAGGAGTAATACTAATATAGGATGTAATAGACTTCAAAATAAAAAAAAAGGTAAACAATGATACTAAGGGACACTTCATCATGATAAAGGGAATCATGCACCAAGAAGACATAACACTTATTAATATCTACGATCCCAATCAGGGAGGCCCAAAATATATAAAGCAATTACTAACAGAACTAAAGTAAGAAACAGACCAAAACACTATCATAGTAGGGGACCTAAATACTCAACTGTCGGATATGGACAGATCATCCAAACAGAATATCAATAAGAAAATAACATCCTTAAATGACACATTAGACCAACTGAACATAATTGATGTTTACAGCGCTATTCTTTCCAAGACAACTGCTTATAAATTCTTCTCTAGTGTACCTGAACTTTCTCAAGGATTGACCACACAGAGATAGCCTCAAAAAATATAAGAGGGTTGAAATCATACCAACCATATTCTCTGATCATAATGCTTTGAAGCAAGAGATCAACTGCAAAAAGACAGCAGGAAGAACTACAAATACAGGGAGATTAAACAATATGCTACTGTAGAACAAGTGAGTCAGAGAGGAAAAAAAATGGGATCAAGAGATACATAGAAATGAATGATAATGATTGTACAACATGTCAAAACTTTTGGGACACAGCAAAACGGTAATAAGAGGAAATTTCATATCATAATAAGTCTATCACAAAAAAAAAACAATAACGAGTCCAACTAAACAACTTAACGCTTCACCTTAAAAAAAACTAGAAAAGAAGAATAAATAAAGCCTAAAGTCAGCAGAAGGAAAGAAATAACCAAAATAAGAGCAGAAATAAATCAAATGGAAAATAACAACAACGACAGAAACAAACAATAGAAAAAAATAAATTCAGCAAAGAGTTGGTTCTTTGAGAAGGTTATTAAAATTTTACAACCCAATGGCTAGACACAGTAAAGAAAAAAAAGAAAGGACAAAAGTAAATAAAATCAGGGATGAAAGAGGGGAAATTACGACGGACACTGCAAAAATACAAATGATCATATGAGAATATGATGAAAACGTATATAACAGCAAATTTAATAATCTAGAAGAAATGGACCTGTACTTAGAAAGATACAAACTTCCTAGATTGAATCAAGAACTAGAAAATCTAAATTGACCAATCAGCAGTATGGAAATTGAAACAATAATGAAAAACCTACCAAAAAGTAAAGTCCAGGACCAGATGGCTTCACCAGTGAATTCTACCAAACATTCAAAGAAGATTTAATAGCTAGTCTCCTCAAACTCTTCCAAAAAATTGAAGAGGCCATATCCCTTAACTCATTTTATGAGGCCACTATTACTCTGATACCAAAACCTGGTAAAAATAACACACATAAGGAAAATTACAGACCATTATCTTTCATGAACACAGATGCAAAATTCTAAATATCAGCAAATTAAATACAGCAACATATTAAAAAGTTATACACCACAATTAAGTGTGGTTCATTCCAGGGTCACAGGGATGGTTCGACATATGCAAATCGATTAATGTGATACACAACATAAATAAATTAAAAAATAAGAAGTACTTGATCATATCAATAGATGAAGCAAAAGCCTTTGACAAGATACAGCATCCATTTATGATCAAAACACTCAACTAAATTGATATAGAAGAAAAATATCTTAACAAAATGAAGATCATATATGACAAACTCTCAGGAAGCATTAAAATTGATTGTGAAAAACTAAAAACCTTCCCTCTAAGTTTGGGAACTAGACAAGGCTGTCCACTATTGCCACTGTTATTTGATATAACATTGCAGGTCCTAGCGTGTGCATTCTGATAAAAGAATGATATAAAAGACATCCAAATAGGAAATTAAGTAAAACTGTCACTATTTGCAGATGACATGATTCTCTACATAGAAGATCCAGAACTCCACAGAAATACTACTAGAAACAAAAAGCAAATACAGTAAAGTCTCTGGATACAAAATCAATGTTGAAAAATCCATGGTGTTGCTATACAGTAATAATGAATTTTCAGAAAAGTAGAAATTGTAATTCTATTTGCAATTTCCACAGAAAGAATAAAATACCTAGGAATAAACCTAATGAAACATGTAAAAGACCTATATAATGAAAACTACAAGACCCTATTAAAAGAAATTGAGGAAGATACACAAAAATAGAAAGATATTCTGTGTCCCTGCATTGGAAGAATCAACATAGTGCAAATGACCTTATTACCTAAAGGATTATACAGATTTAATGCAATCCCCATTCAAATCCCATTGACTTTTTTTTTTAAAGAAATAGAACAAAAAATCATCGTATTTGTATGAAGAACAAAAGACTCTGAATTGCCAAAGCCATCCTGAGAAAAAAGAACGAGGTTGGAGGCATCACTCTGCACGACTTCAAATTATACTACAAAACGACAATAATAAAAACGGCATGGTATTGGCAGATAAAAAAGACACATGGACTAATGGAACAGTATTGAGAGTCCAGATGTACACAATGTTTATATGGGCAAATAATTTTCGACAAAAGAGACAAAAACATACGATGGAGAAAAGAAAGCCTCTTCAATAAATGGTGCTAGGAAAAATTGAAAGCCACCTGCAAAATAATGTAACTAGACTGTTGTCTATCACCACACACCAAAATTAACTCAAAATAGATTAGGGGCTTGAGTTTAAGACCTGAAACTATAAAGTGTATAGTAGAAAATATAGGCACTAAACTCAAGGACCTTGGACTTAAAGTGGATTTTATGAATTTGACCTCAAAAGCAAGGGAAAGAAAAGCTGAAATATATGAATGGGACTACATTAAACTAAAAACAGAAAAAGAAACAGTGAACTAGGTAAAGAGACAACCATCAAAATGGGAAAATATATTTGCAAGCAATGACTCTGATAAGTCCTAGTATCCAAAATATAGAAAGACTCATACAGCTCAGTAACAATAAAAAACAAACAATCCAATCAAAGAGTGGGCAGAGGACTTGAAGTGATACTTCTCCCAAGAAGACATACAACTGGCCAAGAAATATATGAGGAGATGTTCATCATAGCTAGGTATTAGTGAAATGCAAATCAAAACTACAAAGAGATATCATTTCACACCTGTTAGAATACCTGTTCTCAACCGTACAATCATAACAATTGTTGGACAGAATGTGAAGAGAAAGGAACTCTCATACACTGCTGGTGGGACTGCAAATTGGTACAACTATGAAAAACAGTATGAAGGTTCCTCAGAAAACTAAGAATTGATCCAGCAATCCGTCTACTGGATATTTACCTCAAAGACTGTAAAACTAATACTCAAAAAGATAATTGCACACTGATGTTCATAGCAGCATTATTCACAGTGGCCAGGACATGGAAGCAACTGAAATGTCCTACGATAGATGATTGGCTAAAGAATCTCTGATACAGATATACAATGGAATATTACTCAGCCATAAGAAGAGATGAAATACTGCCATTTGTAACGATATGGATGGACCTCTAGATAATCACGCTAAGCAATGTAAGCTAGACAGAAAAAGTTGAAAACCACTTGTTATCACTTATATGTGCGATATAAATCTAAAAGCAACAAATGAACAGGATAAAGAGAGACTCATGGACATGGATTATAGACTAGTGGTTACCAGAGGGTAGGAGGTTGGGATAGAGGGGAGATAGATGGGTTAAGGGGGTTCAAATATGTGGTGACAGAAAGAAATCTAACTATGGGCAGTGAACACACAATGCAGTATATATATATATAGGGTTTATGAGGTCAATGTTACTCTGATACCAAAACCTGGTAAAAATATATATACATATGTATATATGTATATATATGTGTGTGTGTGTGTGTGTGTATATAT
>NW_011889025.1:4164279-4219018 GCF_000151845.1 Pteropus vampyrus | reverse complement strand
ACATTTAGCATGCTTTCAGGCACTTATTTTGCATTCTGTGCTATGCTACTTAGTATAAGAATATTCACTAAGGGATGTAGTTTCTATTCACAAAGAATTTAAGTTAACATAGAAGAGATAAACATGTACACAGCTAACTTGAATGCAATGCAATGAAAAATAAGTGCTATAATAGAGAAACAAAGTGCTGAGGGCCCAGAGAATGGAGAGGTTGATTAGGTATGGATTTCTTCTTAGAAATATGCATTAACACCAATTTTTTTCTTTTGCTTTTAGTAAAAATAATAGAAGATGAACACACTAAAACTTCGTAGCCACATTTTGAGAACTGATCTTTGAAAGCAGAATGTTATAGCTGGTACTATAGTTGATAAACATGGAGTTATAAGTTTGTGTCAAAGGAAAATGCTGCTGCAGTATTTTATCAGTTCAACTGAATGTTACTTAATCCTACATCAAACTAAATAGATCACAGACATACCTTTTCTAGTTTAAGCATAATAAAAACTTCCAAGGGAGTGAAAATGAAGCTGAAGTTACTGCCATTTTATGAAATTTATGATACTAAAAATTACATTTAAGTTGAGCTGCTGCTAGAAAAAAATTAATTAAATTCATGGCAGACTATTTATAATTTCTTTGTTAGGTGGAGAGTGGTTAACTCCACACTACATATTATGGCTTGCAAGTTTCTCTTGATGAATGAATACTTTAAAAATAAATAAATAAAAAGACTGTGATCCTCTTTCACACTAAAAAAATAAGATAAAATAAAAGAGAGAGAGAGAGAGAGAGAGAACAATACTCAAAAGTTAAGAGTATTCTGGATGTAGCTTTGGGAGATTTTAGAAACATGGCAGAGTGAGAGACGTCCCCAGAGCTTTCCCCTCGAAACGACAATAAGATGAATATATAAAACTCAACAAAAAACACCCAACTGCACACCAGCAAGTGTAAGAATGGGATCTGTGCATAAGAGCTATCACAGGTCAGAATCCTGGGTGTCTGGTGGTGGACTAGGAGTAATAAAGAAGCTGCATCCCGCAGCCGTCAGAGCTCCTTGAAGAAGGAGGGGGAGGGGTGAAGGAGCAGCAAGTTTCTCTGGCAAGTTCTCTGAACATCCTTACCTGGGATAGCTGTGGCTGCAGAGCCCAGTCATCAGGGCAGAAAGCAGAGAAGCGGGACGGGACCGCAGAGGATAAACAACTGATTTTTGCCAGCCATGGTTGCAAAACAGAGGCTGAGCCACAGCCCCTTACCCCAACCCAGAGGAATCCTCCACCTATACTCTCCAAGATCGATCACCATGAAGCCCCAGGGGAATCTGAGTATACACTGCTAAGACTGTCGTTGACCCTGACAGGGACTGAAACTGAAGGTAGCGAGTGTAATTAAATATCTACAAGAAAATTTAAAAAGTATTATTAAGACTTTATATAAAGCAAGGACCCAAGAGACTTAGACACCACCTAATGAAACATCAGAAAAAGAAGTGGTAAATTAATTCCTTTTGCAATTGCAACACAATGAATAAAATACCTAGGAATAAATTTAATGAAACAAGTGAAGGATCTATACAATGAAAACTATAAGACTCTACTAAAAGAAATTGAAAAAAATACAAAGAAATGAAAAAATATTCTGTGTTCTTAGATTGGAAAAATCAACATAGCTAAAATGACCATATTATTTAAAGCATTATACAGATTGAATGCAATCCCATCAAAATCTCATCAGCAATTTTTAAGGAAATAGAACAAAGAATCATTAGATTTGTATGGAAGCACAAAAGACTCCAAATTGCCAAAGCTATCCTGAGAAAAAGAATGAGGCTGGAGGCATCACTCTGCCCGACTTCAAATTATACTACAAAGCAACAGTAATTAAAATGGCATGGTATTGGCAGAAACACAGACACACGGACCAGGGGAATAGAATTGAGAGTTCAGAACTAAACCCATATTTATATGGGCAAATGATTTTCCATGAAGAAGCCAAAAACATACAGTGGAGAAAGGAAAGCCTCTTCAATAAATGGTGCTGAGAAAACTCGAAAGCCATCTGCAGAAGAATGAAAGTAGACTGTTGTCTATCACCATACACCAAAATTAACTCAAAATAGATTAAGGATCTAAATATAAGATCCGAAAGAATAAAATGCATAGAAGAAAACATAGGAACTAAACTCAAGGACCTTGGACTTAAAGAGTTTTTTATGAATTTGACCTCCAAAGCAAGGGAAGTAAAAGCTAAAATAATTGAATGTTACTACATCAAACAAAAAGCTTCTGCTCAGCAAAAGAAATCGTCAACAAGGTAAAAAGACTGCCCTCCGAATGGAAAAATATATTTGCAAACAACACCGACGATAAGGGTCTAATATCCAAAATATACAAAGAGCTCATATAACTTAATAACAGCTAAACAGCAAATGATCCAATCAGAAAATGAGCAGAGGACTTGAACAGACACTTCTCCCTAGAGGACATACAAATGGCAACAAATATATGAAAAGATGCTCAGCATTGCTAGCTATTAGGGAAATGCAAATCAAAATCACATGAGATATCATTTCACACATGTTAGAATAGCTATAATCAACAGGACAAGTAATAACAAATGTTGAAGAGAATGCAGAGAAAAAGGAACCCTTATATACTGCTGGTGAGACTGCAAATTTGTACAATCACTATGGAAAACAGTTTGAGGTTCCTCAAAAAACTAAGAATTGATCTACCATATGACCCAGCAATCCCTCTACTGGGTATTTACCCCAAAGACTTAAAAACCCATATCTTAAAATATATTTGCACACCGATGTTCATAGCAACACTATTCACAGTGCCTAGGACATGGAAGGAACCAAAGTGTCCTATGATAGATGGTTGACTAAAGAATATGTGGTACAGATATATAATGGAATATTACTCAGCCATAAGAAGAGATGAAATACTACCATTTGCAACAACATGGATGGACCTCAAGATAATCATGCTAAGCAAAATAAGCCAGACAAAAATAGTTGAAAGTCACATGATATCACTTATATGTGGGACATAAACCTAAATACAAATTAGCAGGACATACAGAGACTCATGGACATGGCCTATAAGCTAGTGATTACCAGAGGACTATAGACTAGTAGTTTCTATTGGGTGGGGAAGGAGGGGAGAAGTAGACAGGGTAAATAGGATCAAATATAAGATTTAGGGTTTAGAGGGAGTATGAAGTGGGTAAAGAGGATCAAATATATCGTAACTGAAGAAAACTGGACTTTGGGTGGTAAACACACAATAGAATATACAAATGTCAAATGATTATGTATACCTGAAAATTATATAATTGTATTAACCAATGTTCTCCTAATAAACTTAATTAAAAATTTAAAAAATAAAACAAAAATTAAAAGAGTATTCTGAAAAAATCTTCAACTTGTCATTATGGTAATCAAAGTCAGAAGCATGTGCCTATTATAATACATATTCTAAAGCTCAAATTAACTTATAACTCCCACTGAAATTCTATAGCTGCTAAAGAGAAAAGATTAGAATGATTATTATCCATGTAATGTGAAGCATTTTCTGAGAAAATATATAATAAAATTCTGAATAACCTTAAAAATACTTAATTCTTATAATGTTTCACAGAAGCAGAATTTAAATTCTTTAACTCAAACACATTGGCTGACAGATCAGGAAAATGAGGTCCAGAGGGTAGAAAATTACGTGCCCAACATTCTCACAGCTAATAGAACTTAGACTAGAACCCAGGTCTTTTGCTTCCCAGTCTATCTTTCCAACATACTAATTATTTATTCCTCATGAAAGCAGAATCAAAGATATTAATTCATGTTTGAGGTATAAAAACATCAATGCCGATTTACAAGTTTAACTACATGGACACTGGAACCAGACTGCTTAGATCTGAATCCTGGCATCACCACTTATAGTTTGTATTTGGTCAAATGCCAAATAGCCCCACACTGTTTCCTGATCTGTAAAATGAAGATGATAGCATATCCGAACTCTCAGAGTTATTGTGAGTAGTAAATGAGTTAAGTGTGAGGTGCAGGTATGTACCTGAAACATAATGGGTATTATTATTATTATTATTATTATTAATAATAATAATTTCAATAATCTAAATCAATGATTTGAACATCTTTCCATGTTGGGAGCATTGCCTAATCTTAGCAAAATGTAGAAGCAGCTGAGTTTATCATCTGTGTACTCATTCTTCCTTGCTGAGCATTCTATATTTTTTTCCTTTCTGACCTCTCTTTCCTCTATCTTTGGATTTCAGTGCTCTGACTTTATTGCCTATATTCCAAAATTGCAACGGCCTGTTTGGTTCTGTCCACCTCTAGAAGCAATTGTTATGCTCTAACGTTGCAACCATTTATTCCTTACCAGATGTCTGGTTCCACTTCCTTGGGGTCCCATGAAGTAATATCTGAAATGTTATAAACATACTGGTTTAATATATCATCTTTCTAAGGATATTGTGCTTTAAGAGAGACTGTCTATAGTAAAGTCACTTTAACAATAAGATAACTATCTAATTAGGGAATTTTAGATATAGTGGTAGGACAGTAGGAAGGAGAAAGGGAACCAGTGACTTTCAAGAATTTGTTGTTACCTTAGTTAATTCTCAAGCATGAAATATATTACTGTCTTCCATTGCAGAGATAAGAAGACAAAGGCTGAGAGAGGAGGCAACTTGCTCAGACAATTAATAAATTCAAATATCAGATTGCAAACTCTGATCTAGCTGTTACCAAATTCTGTTCTCAGTATTTTTAGTGAAGAGTTCTGTAATCAGTGTTCCTCAAGTCACAGCATATTTATGAGCGGCTCTTGTGCATTTCTTAAGACTGGTTCTTTTTCTCTAGGAACTTGATCTCAGGTTGTACTCAGATTGTCATCACAATTCAAAATACATCTAGAATACTTGCTGTACCATATTATAATATGTGGAAAATTTAGGTACCAACTGAAAGGTATAATGTACCTCACATGGCTATTTTTTAATACACTCTATATCAAGCAGACTTGTCTGTTACACAAGTGAGATCTGTGTTGGTTTGCCATGAAATAAGATTAAGTAGAAATAAAATAGATATAATGGGCATGTTTTTAATAAATCGGTAGGTCTTGAATAGTTATTCCATAGTAGAAGCGTAAGAGAGTGCTTGTATTAAACCAACAAAGTACATATTTTACTAATTGTTGAAATAAATGGGGAAAAAATACATGAAAGCATAAATACGCAATGAAATTTAGAATATACTGATTGCTGCAGTGTAAGACCCCAGCATATGTGAACTAATCTGCAAGCATGTAAATTAGCATAAGTATGTCATGAGCTCGTTAAACGCTATTCAGAAAGGCTTAAGATTTTATATCTGGAAAAAGCATTTTTATCATGACTTAATATTCACTGAATTATCTCATTTTATAGTTCTTTCTATTACCACCTCTAGAGTGTTTCCTTGATAAATATATCTCCTTAGAAGTTCTCAGAATGACTTCTAAAGGAATACACCAAAATCTTCCTTTTATTTCCATGGTTCATTGCATATTATCAGTCAGTAAATTGAACCACTATTATATATATTAATGAAATGGCAGATACCAACTTTACTGCTTGTTAGGGCACTGCATGGGCTGTATATATGTCAGAGAACAATAGTGGCATTCTGCCACACATGCGTAATACAATAAGCTGAATCATGCTTAGATATGTTAGGCGCAGGCATCCAACTGCACTAATGTAACATTCTAATACAGGGTCCTATTCCTAGACAGGAGCCTATATCACAGCCAGAACAGGGACCCACAGATGGTGCTTGTGAAGAAATAGCAACTGGAGAGACCAGGGAAAATGGCATAGATGATAGAAGCTTCATTCATCCCCTCTTGCAACCACATCAAAGTTGTGATGGAAACATGGAGCAAACAGCAAGCAGAGTCTTCTGAGGTCTAGATGAACAGAAGCCCTACAACTAGGGAGATAAATAAGATATCACCCTGCAATGGTAGGAGGTAGGAAGAAGCAAAGACATGGCTGAATGGTGTCAGTGCTGAGCTGAATGGGACAGAGGATACAGTAGTGGCAGCCGGCAGCTGTAGATGTTCTTCTTAAAGGGACCGTGTGCATGACTAGAATTATGCAGTGGTGGATCTGCACACTCTGAGCACCAGCGCCAGGTAGGCTGCTCGAGGGGCACTAGGGACTTATAGGGGGACAATGAGTTGTTGGAGCAAGGGCTGGAGGTGAGGCTTTATCCCAGGCAGAAGTGATGGTGGTATCCATTTTTCCTCTGTGGAGTTCTCCCACTCTCAGCATGTGGACACAGCACCGCCATAGCTGAGATGTCATCAAACTGGATAACAGAGGTCATTCTACCCAGAGGATTCCCTGAAACTTCGTCTCCCTCAACTCATGTTCCTACCCAAGGAACATCCAAGTGTGTCCTCAGCGAGTCCTTTGCGACTTGCTGAGCAGTTCCAAGACTCACCACTGGTGGCAGCTGACCTCGATTTCTGGCATTGCTTCTTGAGGCATTGATAAGCATAGTACCTGCAGATTCCTTGGTGACTCTTCACAGGTGGCCTTGGAAAGACACAGGCTGGGGCTAAAACTGGCCTGCTGCTGAATTGCTCTCAGGACTGTGCCTCTGCACACCTCCTGCACAAAGCCACGCAAATAAGACCAGGGGACTTAGGAGTTTTGCTTGCTACATAGAAACAGACATGGAAAAGGCAGCCAAAATGGGAAGACAAAGAAGCAGAAACTATATGAAAGAACAGAAAAGAGATCAAGGAAAAATAGAGTCAGGCAATCTATCAGATGCAGAATTCGAAACACTGGTTATAAAGATGCTCAATGAAATTAAGGGATGCGTAGATGAACTCAGTGAGAATTTTAACATAAATAAAAAAACAAAACATAAAAATGGAAATGGAAATTAAAAAAGGGAACTAGTCAGAAGAGGAAGTCAAAATGGCATAGATGATAGAGGCTTTGTTAATCTGCTCTTATGACCACATTGAAGTTGTGACAGAAACATGGAGTAAATAGCAAGCAGAGTTGCCTGGGTTCTAGATGCAAGACATCATCCTGCAAAGGGAGGATGTAGGATGGGGTAAGGATGTAAGGCAGCCCAGTCCTGAGTGGCTGAGTGGGACAGAGGCTACGGCAGTGGCAGCTGCAGATGCTTCCTAAAGGAGCCATGTCTGCGACCAGACTTTCTCGATGACAGACTAGCTCGCTCTGAGCAGCAGTGCCTGGTCTGCTGCTCAGGGGCAACAGGGAATTACAAGGGGACACTTAGTTGTCGGAGTGAGGACTGGAGGTGAGGCTTTCTCTTGGGCAGAAGTGTTGACAGTATCCATTATTCCTTTGTTGAGCTTTCAGTTCTGTGCAGACACGGAACTGCCATATCTGAGATGTCATCAAACTAGATAAAAGAGGTCACTCCACTCAGAGATAACCTGAAACTCTGCCTCCCCAAACTAGTAGCCCTACCCAAGCCACATACAGTTGTATTCTTGGTGAGTCCTGTCCAACTTGCTGACCAAGCTCCAAGACTCACACTGGTGGCAGCTGATGTTGGTTTCTGGTGTGGGCTCTTGAGGCAACTGTAAGTACAACGTCTGTGGATTCCTTGCTGAATCTTAACAGGTGGCTCTGGAGGGACACAGACTGGGGCCAAAATTGGTCTGCTGCTTATCTCCTCTCAGGACTGTGCCTCTGCACAAAGCCATGCTAATAAGATTGGGAGACTTAGGAGCTTTGCTTACCACATAGAAACAGACACAGAAAGGCAGCTAAAATGGGAAGACAAAGAAACAAATACCATATGAGAGAATAGAACAGAGATCGAGAAATGATGGAGTCGAGCAATCTAAAAGATGCAGAGTTCAAAACACTGGTTATAAAGATGCCCAATGAACTTAGGGGAAGAGTAAATGAACTCAGTGAGGACTTTAACAAAGACATAAAAGCATAAAAATTGAAATGAAAATTATAAAAGGGAACCAGTCAAAAATAGAGAATATATTATCCGAGATAAAGAGTATATTAGAGGGAATTAACAGAGTGGATGAAGAAGAGGATTGAACCACCAGTATAGAGGATGGGGAAGCCAAGGTCACCCAATCAGAATGGCAAGAAAAAAAAGAAGCCAAGAACATAATAATTTAAGGAGTCTTTGAGACAAAATTAAGTGAAAAAACATTTGTGTAATAAGGGTACCTGAAGGAGGAGAGGGAGAACAACTGTAAAAGCTACTTGAGGAAATAATGATGGGAAATTTCCCTCACCTGTGAAGGAAATAGACACAAAACCCCAGGAAGCTCAGAGAGTTCTAAGAAAGAGGAACCCAAAGAGGCTCACACCAACACACATCATAATTAAAATGCCAAAGGTAAAATACAAAGTGAGAATCTTAAAAGCAGTAAGAGAAAAGTAGTTAGTTACCAATAAGGGTGCACCCATAAGACTGGCAGCTGATTTCTCAAAAGAAACTATTCAGGACAGAAAGACTTGGCACAATATATTCAACATGATGAAAACTCAAGATCTACAACCAAGAATATTTTATCCAGCAAACCTATCATTTAGAGTCGAAGGACATAAAGAGCTTCCCAGACAAAAATAAAGGAATTCATCAACACCAAGCCACAATTACAGAAAATGTTGGAGGAATTTCTTTAAGAAGAAAAACCATGTATTAAAATCCTGAATAAATGGTAATAACTACTATCTAGTAACTAATATCTATCAATAAATACCTCAAATGGAAAAGAATTAAATGCTCCAACCAAAGGATAGGGTAGCTGAATGGATAAGGAAATAAAACTCCTACATAGGTTGCTTACAAGAGACTCACTTCAAATTAAAAGACATACACAAACTAAAAGGAATAGGGTGGAAAAAGATATTGGTTTGACGGATACATGCGATATTATGCTGAATGAAATAAGTCAGATAGAGAAAGATAAATACCATATGATTTCACATATGTGTGGAATCTAAAGAATAAAATAAATGACAACAACAAAAATGGAAACAGACTTACAGATACAGAGAATATTTTGAGGGCTACTAGATGAGAGGAGTTTTGGGGGGATGGTGAAAAAGGGCAAAGGGATTAGGAAGTATAAATGGATAGATATAAAATAGTCATGGAGATATAAAGTGTAGCATAAAGAAAATAGTCAATAATGTTTTAATAAATATGAAAGGGGAAGAAAGCTACTAGACTTAGTGGGGTGACCACTTTGTGAGTTATATAGAGCTCTAATCACTAAGCTGTACAACTGAAAGTATTATGTTATTGTACGCCAACTATAATTGAAAAAAAATCATTGAATTGTAAAATATAAATATGAGCAACTAATTGTCTATTATACTTCAATAAAGCTGGAGGGACATAAAATAGAATATAGCTCTGTAAAAGAAAAGAGAAATAGCAACTAAATCAAGAACACATAAACAAAGTGGTAAGGACAATGAGTGCTCTAGATCAGGTGAACATTTCTACTGGATAGGGTATCATGATGAAAATTGGCCAGGCTTTGTAGTTGAGTGTATTGTGCATAATTTCAGTCTTAACCAATCTATCTTCTGTCTCACATCATGAATGCATAATAAATAAAGTTAAATGTATTTCCTCAAAAAAAGATAACAAAGGCTAAGTAAAAACTGATTCTATAAACTAACTGCAAATGGAACTTTGTGAAAGTAATCTAATAATTTATAGCTTTAAAATTCTGATGCTATCCAGTATTTTATTGTATGCTAAGATACATTGTGACACAAACCAAAAACATTCAAAGCATCAAAAGCCAACTGAAAATGATAAACATTAACATAAACTTTTCTCCACATTGCTATTGTAAAATGAAGTATATATAATGGTATCAAGATACCCTATTTTTTAAAATAAATTGTAAGGTCAAGGGCAACAATGAATGAGAGAGGCCTATGAGTCAGTACCAGAAAAGTCAAGACAAAGTATAGGAAAAAAAGGGAAGAATAAATAAAAAGCAATAAGAAAAAGGAGGTAAAGAAAATGTTCAAAAAATAAGGCAGCCAGATTACTGAAAGGCACTAGTTGGCTAGCTTTGTAAGGCTTGGTTAGCCTTAGGCATGCATCCTAAAAATCTGCTATAGTCTTAAAACTTTACATACCTGGAAGATTCTGTCCTCCTTATTCTTCTGAGGGAGAATTGTGGATAAAAATGATACATGATTGGGGGCTTTAGAATTCTCATTTAATAATTTAAAAAGTTATTTTGCTGCTGAATTGTTTAGCTTAAAATAACGGAGGAAAGAGTCTTTAGGGTCAAACCTTTGATCCAGCTTATATGTGAATGTCAAAAGAGTATGTTATCCCTTTAAGGTTCATGTGAAGGTCCATTTGATAAGGCATATAAGACCTGGAGGCAAAAACAATGATTTCAAACGCCTTCTACAACTGTAAAGCAGAAGAATGGGTACTTGAAAATTGTTTCAAACTTCTAGTTTGGGGAAAGGATATTGCTTGTGGTTTAGGCGAATGCTTTTAGAAATGTGCTCCTCTCCTACCTTCTCCTCCCTTTCTCCTCTTCTCTCCTTCTCCCTCTTGGAATTCACCTCAAGCATGGTTTAGTTAATTTATGATCTAACTAACTGTCATGCTGCCACTGTCATATTTAGAAATATTCCCACTGAAACACAGCTCTGAATTGTTCACAACAGTTCAGATGATTTTGTGGCTCTAGTGACTTTGTTTCTTTTGAAGACACCATTTCTATTAATAATTTCAAAATGGAGCATCTGGATTAGATTTATACGAAGATAATGTCAGTTTTTCTTAAGAAATGTGGCAGAACTTGGGAACCTTTATTTATCTTTGTATACTCTATCTGCACTTTTGTCAGACATGGAGAAATAAAACAAAGCACAAACATTCATAGGAGTTGATATAAGAAAGAATGTTACTCTAACCCTACCTACAGGAGCTTAAAACACCAGAAGAAATATTTATTTTTCTTTCCCCAAATTAAAAGAAACCCAATTAAAATTGTTCTAGTGTAAGTTAAAAGGTAACAAGGTACTATTTTATTCACTTTGCTACAGTTTTAGCAAGCACAGAAGCAAAATAAGGTTTGACTTATTTAAATAAACATTATCTCTACCTACATATTCTCTCCATGTCACCACAAGAGGAGGGTCAGAGTTAATCAAAGGAGTAATTTCCACTCCAAGGAGGTAGAGTGAGAAGTGTTCAAGTCCTTGACTTCTTCGTGAGACTAGAAATAAGTGTTACTTGATATGCATTCTATGTGGTTTTGCTGAGGATGAGGAGGGGGATCTACTTAAAGAGTAATCTATTCTCACCATAAGCACCAGAAACTGGTGGGTCTATTCCCACTTCAAGGTAAAGAAAATAAAATATAATTTATCCTGAGATAGTATTTATTTTTCCAGAGAATCAATTTACTTTAGTCAGATAAGCTCTTGGCTGTGATAAGAAAATATATTCCACTTTTTTATCATAGAATAAAACTGGATTCAACTTTTAACTTGGGAAGAATACAGGCATAATTTAATTTTGCAAAAATTACACAGGCAAGATATAGAAGACTTCCTAATATATAATTTAGTTAAGAGCTTCCTCAACTGAGTTACTCAGATGATATCTTATACCTTGTCTTTTGCTTTAGAAAATCAAGTCTCCCTTATGTACCATATTCTGAATTACAATCTTGGGATCAATTCTCCTGTTCTTTCCATTATTTCTTTGTGCCTCCAGAACATTCTTATTCAGGAATGTATAAGTCACCTCCAAGTAGTAACATATCCATCCCAGTGCTTACTATCAAAATCCAGTTTGTCAGAGTAGGTCTCTAAAACATTATTTTTCAAGCTATTTGTGATAAAGGACAAATTCCTCCCCCACCCCACTATGTTGCTATAAAGTTTTCTAAATGTTTAGTCTTAATATATGTACTTATTTCATCCAGTCTTGGACCAGTACCCATCTGTAGACTATATTCTGAGTAGCTTACTCTAAAAGAAGAATCTAACCAGAAGGTACACATTTGGGCAAGACAAAGGGAAAGCAAAGGTTTACACTAGAGCCTTAATTGCTGCCTAGCATGAGGAGGCAGATCTAATGACGATGTTACCCACAATGGAACTGGATCCTGGTGAAGACATTAGAAATACATTGCTTGTCTCACAGTCTGGTAGAAAGGACAGCCTGTAAAATGAGAAAGCATGACATGGAAGATTAGTAGCTGAGAAACAAAGTGAATTTCAGAAAGAAGATTCTCTCAGTATTTTTAGAATTTTACAAGTCTAAGATGCAGAAAGTTAGAAACAGCTTTTGATGTAGTCATAAATATCCATTGTTACTGTTCCAAAGTAATAAGTGGAAAGCAGAAATATTTGTTATTCAGTTTTACAACATTTTAAAAAAAATATTGAGCAGATGTTATGAAATTTGAAAATTTTCTAACACCTTTGGACTATAATCTTGCTAGGTTTCAAAAACTGAGTAAAATTGAGCTTAGTCAGAAACTAAATGAAAACAGCAGAAAGGAATCCTTACATACTGGTGTGTAAAAAGTATTGGAGAGATTCAATTACCAAGTTTCTTGTTTCTGAGCTAGAACATAACCAGCTTCAGGGAGACAATGTTCTCCAATCAGTAAGAAATGTTTTTCTTTGAAAGAAAGAATAATTTCAAATTTTAATGGCCATGCACTATCTTCAGAGAAGTAGCACATTAGCTTGATGATCCCAGAAAATCACATTGGGTAAACCTGATTTAGCTTTCTATTGAGATTCCAAAAGTAGCATGATTCTACAATAGGTATTAAATAATCCATCTAAATCCAAAAACTGATGAGAAATTAGAAAGAAAACAAAATACAAATTGCATTGTTGCTTAGGGTGGTCAACACCAGATGGAATACTTCCACTAGGGAAGTTCTGAAGCCTGAGCTAGAGAGGTCAAAAAGCAGAAGAGGACCCAAGACAGAAGTAAAGACCACCAAGGGCTAACTTGTATTACTTCGATGTTTTGCCTGATGAGAAGTCTGATCCTTGCTCATAACTGTGAATTTTATGACTACTATCATATTTTATTTCAACATATCCTGAAGAAAATATTTTGAGATATAATTAACATATAATATGAGTTTCAGGTGTAGAACATAATGATTCAATGTTTGTACTGCAAAATGATCACCACAGTAAGTCTAGTTAATATCCATCACTACACAGTTAAAAATTTGTGTGTATATGAGAAATTTTAAGATTTACTCTCCTAGCAACTTTCAAATATACTATACAGTATTCTTAAAAATGTCAATAATTATTACTCTTAGATACATACAGGGCACACTTACTTCCATACTTTTATATCTTGACTCAACTTCTTGTTTGAGAGGTTAATTTTGTGTAAATAATGTGTAATGCGTTGTATATGAGGTGAAATCATTTATATTGGTTAACAAAATCCAGTAAGTTTCAGGTGTACAATTCAATATATATATATTGCATTGTATGTTCACCACCCATAGTTAGATTTCTTTTTGTTACCACATATTTGATCCCTTTTACCCCATCTACCTCCCCCTCTCTCCTGACTCCTATCCTCCAGTAACCACTAGTCTATTGTCCATGTCCATTAGTCTCTATTTGTACAGAGAAAAAGAACCCTCATATACTGCTGGTGGGACTTCAATTTGGTACAGAAGCTATGGAAAACTGTGTGGAGATTCCTCAAAAAACTAAGAATTGATATACCATATGATCCAGCAATCCCACTACTGGGTATTTAACACAAAGACTTGAAAACCCACATCCGAAAAGATTTTTGCACACCGATGTTCATAGCAGCATTATTCATGGTTTGTCAGGACACGGAAGCAACAAAAGTGTTTTACAGCAGACGATTGGATAAAAAAAAACTGTGGTACATATACACAATGAAATATCAATGAGCCATAAGAAGAGATGAAATACTGCCATTTGCAACAACATGGATGGACCTCGAGATAATCATGCTAAGTGAAATAAGCCAGACAGAAAAAGCTGAAAACCACATAATATCAGTTATATGTAGGATATAAACCTAAAAGCAACAAACAGGACAAACATTTATATTTCAAATTGCTCATTACTCAGACAAGGAAAAAAAAAGTCTCAAGCATTCAAGATGAATTACATATACTATCTGGATATTGTAGATTATATGTTTTTTCACCTATCACTTATTTTGCCTTACATGTAGTTCACGAAAACTAAATATATAGTTAACACATTCTTTCTACCATGATTTAGAGTGAGGCTACAATTATGCAGAAAAAGAATTCCAGATGGTTGATTTCACATACCTAATGACCATAGGAGTTATTTTTGTTGTTGTTGTTTTATTTAGTTTTGTTTTGCTCATATATAAACTAGAATTTTTTTTTTTTTTTTTACCTTGGGGAGTGAGAGCAAGGAAGACACATATACACATAACAGCACCCAGCATCCTTTCATTTTTCACCAAGAAATCAAGTCAAATTTTAGTATTAATTTTGATTTCTACACATAATTTTATTTAAGAAATTCCAACTTCTATAGACATTTACAATGTCTTTCTATATCTATCTTTTTAATTAGGTATTCATTCTTTATATTTGTCAAAGGAAGAAGTGATACATAGGCTAATTCACTACAGTCTTGTTTTCACTTCTATCAGCAACTGAAACCATTTGTCTGAAGTAACTTCTATTTAGTTCAAGAAAGACAGTAGTGTTTTTTAGTGAGAGAAAATTTGCAAAGCATTTGAAAATAAGGTGAATTTTACAAGTCATCTATTTTCTATCAGAAACCTAAAGTTTTTCTTTTCATAGTTTGCAGTTGGATTCAACGCCCTGAGTTTTAAGTTCCCACATGAAGATGTTACACATTAAGGAAACAAAGCGGACCCTAATATATAAGCATTTATGACATTTTTCTCTTCATAGACATTAACTACCTTAAATGATACCAGGAAGAATAAATGCCATTATAGGGTTTCAAGAGAAATCTACTATACATTGTGACCCAATAAGTTTAATTATTAGAGTGAAAAAAAATCCTATAGTGGAATTAGGGTCAACTGAAACATCAGGTAGACTAAGAATTGTATCATTCCCACTTACCCCACTAATGCTGCTCTTACTATCAGTGGTAATATAGAGAACACAATTCCTTTCCTTCCCACCACCATACACACATACCAGATTCTAATCCCTTTGAAATCAAATACACTTGTTGAAAACAATGCAGATAGAGATATACAATTATTTATCACATTTAGATTTTAAATATTATTAAACTCAACCTTGTAACCTCAACTCAATCTTGACCTATGTAATTTTCTTGATATCACTTAAAGGTGAATTCCCCCCAAATGCTTATAGTGTCTCATTCATTAATCCCTTCCTTTCTGTTTTGTTTCAAGTTCAGTAAACAAAATGAATGACTGCCCAGATTCATAACCACAGAGCACAAATATTGCTTCTCTTATAAGAAGATATTTCTTTGCAACAGTATCTTATGTTCAAGTATAATTACATAATTTATGAGGCCATATGTAAAATAGAAATTCAAGGCCCCTTGTTCAAAATTATTAACTTAAACTAGTGACAATAGAGGATAAACCAAATATAGCATTCTTCTAATTATGGGACCTTGTACTACTGCACGAATCACATGGCTGAGAAGGTAGTTCTGCTTACATTTTTTCACTATCTTTATAGTTAATACACATAAATTGACTCATTTTATTCTCATAAACACTTATGAGATAAGAAGAGTGCTAATATTGGTATCAATTCTTCCTGTGACATTTACAGAATTTGATGTCCAAAGAACTTGTGTGACCACTCAATTTGCAAGTGATGAAGTTGGAATCATAACTCTGGTCTTCTGACTTTTAATCTAATATTCTTTTGACTCTACTGAATTGCTTCCTTATGAAAACAGCATCACAAATTTTACCTAAGATATAGTTAATTAGCTATATCTTAATAGTTTTTAATAATATGTGACTCCAGAAATAATAAAAAGCATGCATAAATAACCACAAATCCGTAATTAACTCAACTGTTAATCACTGTTAAGCTAAAACTTGGGTGTTCTTTTTCCAATCAAGCAACAAACAAACGAAGCAAAACAAACAAATAAAATAACATTACTTTTCTACTAAGAATGGTTCCAGGCAATGAATATCTTTGTGCCCTTTGCCTATGCATAATCTCCAGCAAGCCCATTACAATCTCAATACTAAACATCATTATAGCATGTTCTCTCTCCACTTGTGATTATTGAGAGCAGAACTCGGCCAGAAAAAAACCCACAGCTTTTTATTAAAACAGCTGATCCCTCTCCTGAAAGAGAACTTCCTTGTTAATCTCAGTGAAAAACACAGATTGGCTTTCCTACTGATTCATTTCTGAAATAAACAACAACAACGATAACAAAGGAAGAATATGTCATGCTGCTTCTGTCCTTTATCTCTAATTCCAGTTTATGTAAAATCTGCTCTTAATCCTCCTATGATTTCTTTCCAGTCAGAGAAAAAGGCTGCCATAACAACCAATTTACTAACTCTGTTAATTGACTTTTCTCGGCTTTTCTGAATGCTTAATTAACATAGATCATTTCATTTATCCAGAAAATTATTTTTTTGAGCTTCTACTATATGTGAGGCACCTGACTCAGCCTCTTGTCAGAAATCAATATTTGCAGGACCTAAAGAGAAAACCGCTAGTCTGACATTAAAGAACAAATGATGTGAAATCACACACACATACACATACACACTTTATATTCTACATAATATACAAAATGTAGATATCATGCATACTTATATTTTATACATTATATGTAGTTATTTCAAGTTTTGAGATCCTTTTGATTTTGGTTATTATGCACTGGTAATTTGAACCTAGAGACTTTGATTGAGATTTTGTTTTCTTCAGAATATCAGGAATGGAAAAGGAGGCTGGCTCACATAATTTGAGTAATTGCTTTTTGAATACATAACAATGAATTGTTAATAATTTAGGGTAACTGTTCCTTTTCAGTGCACAATATAGTCTAGTTCATAATTACAGTAAACAAGTGTTACAGGACCAGAAAAAGCCCTTGTGAAGGCATATTCATAGTGCAGAATGTGTTATACTCAGATCAACAAACTTTTGTTTAAATAATAATAGTAATTATTATTTTTGTAATTCCTTGCATTTATGTAATAATATATACTTTACAAAGTGTCTTCCTGGATGCTGTAATCTCATATAACCTTATAGGTCATAGTAATGAGTTCCTGCAAGACCACATTTCAGAGAAGCTTATTTTAGGGCTCTAGGGAAACAGCTTTTTTCCTTCCTTGAGAGTAGATTCTATTTATGTCATTGCTAAAAGATAGAACCTCCAAACTCCCATATTTTGGGGAGTGGAAGAGAGAGAGAAAGGGGGAGGGGAAGAAAAACGGAGAGAGAAATGGGAGAAAGAAAGAGAGAGTATTTTAGGGATGACAAAGGCATGAACACACTATGCCTTGAGTTACAACAATTTGGATTGCAACACTCCTCTTTTGAGATAGGGTAGAAGCTTGGAGTAGGATACTGCTCTTATATCTCCTTCCAGGCCAAGCATCTGGCTCACATGCTATTGCCAACTTTTTATATTTGTACATATATATATATATATTTGAGCATAATATATATATTATTTGAGCATACCTTATAGTAGCAGAAAGAGATCAATTTTTAATCCCAACCCATTTCCAAGTTAGTTTTGCAACTTTAGGAAAATCACTTAGCCTACCCAAACCTCAGTATCCTCAACTGTCAAATAAGGTTACTTAAGCCTGCCTTATCTAATTTATTGGTTTGTAGCAAATTAATGAAGACTATCAAATGATGTCACTGTTAAAAGAGGCTTTAGAAATCATCTAAAGCAACTCTACATTTTAGAGGATCACTGTTATTAATTCTTGCCCAAATTCACACAGTAGAAGAACCAAACCTATATTTCAAGTTTAGATTCAGGTACTGTTTACGCTACAGTATATGGAGATTCTGAAAGCACATGGAAAAGTACCAATGCACAATACTATGATTAGTATTCATTACATGACTCCTTCAAGACCTGCAAGAGTTTTTGAGGATGGCAAAGCAGCCACAAATGCCTTTATCAGTGGTCATAAAAAATCAGCTCAAAGGAAGGAATGGAAATAAGCCAATGTCTTTACTAAAATAAAATCTAGGTTTTCCAAGATGATAATGAAAGGAGAATCTGTGAATAAAAAGAGGGGGCTAAGCCCATCGACCTGGCTTTGTTTCCCTAAACTCATGTTCCTCTTGGAGGCGGTACTGATTCCTCTTGCCATCTCCACGTAGACCACAAGGTTGTGATGGATAGTGTGGGAGAGATTGTTCCCCTTTTATTTCCATGGAGAAATTATACATAACAAAATAGTTATCTTAATTTTCTGTTGCACAGCTGAAATCAGGCTTTTATTTTTATACAAGGTGAATAAACACCTGGGGATATTAGGAGAAAAACAAACTCAAAGAGCAACATATAAATAGATAGTCTTGTTTCTAAAAGCCAAGAGACTCATCCTCAGCTTCCTATATCCCAAAGAGTATGTTCAGAACAATTTCCCAGAATGCTTCTATGTGGCCACTGTTAACTGGAAAAGTTCTCAATTATGTAAGACTTCTGCTAAGTATAGATCAAATAAAGGGTTGCCTAAGAGAGCTATATTTTCCCTGTTGCTGTTGCTTTAGACTCACTTTATAAATTTTACTTTTCTATCTGAGAATTTGTTTTCTTTTCCTCAAATGACTGACTCTGGAAGTTTATTTCCATTAAGGGAGACCTATCTTCTACCCAGTTCTCTCTTTCTCAGTGGAAACAGAAAAGCCTTGGTTGAGATTGCCTCATTGATCACCTCCTCCCTCTGTACAATCCTAGTTCCTTCACTTCCCCATAGGTGTTGATTACAAGATTTCTCCCCAATAAACTTCCTGTATGCAAATCTCCACCTCAGGATCTGTTTCCTAGGTAACTCTATCAAGGAGGGACAGTTCCAGGAACAGACAAAGGAAGCAGACTCTAATATAGGATTTTTCAACTAGATATCTTGCTGACCAGCTAGAAATTGGGCTCCTCATCACGAGCATAAGTAAAGTACTGATAACCCCTGGCATGTGTGTAATTATTAAAAATTTGACAGGTGGTAAAGCAAGATAGAATACCGATAGAAGTTAATACAAGGTGTAATATCTCAGGTTTTTTCAAGGTTTGAGTAAATTAGTAAAAAGGACAATGTACTCAAATAACTTTTGCTGAATGGCATTGATTCATTGGTGAAAAACAAGGAAAGGTTAAGAGTAATTTATCACCAATTGAAGCTGAAGTGTGAAAGTCATAGGAACTCTTTGGAAGCATGTAAATATAATGTTATCTCCTTAGGATAGGGACCTGAAATAGCTATAGTTACATCCAGGACTTAATTATAAGAGTGACAGATCTTTAGAAGATGGAATGCTCATCCCTAGAATGTCTGCTTGCCAAGGTCAGGGCCTCGTTTAGGAAGGATGGTAACCTGATACTGGAGGACTGGAACATCTGTACTGATCCATCAAAAACCTTGAAATCCTAGATTCCCCTGAAGTGGCCCATTCCTTCTTATTAGAGGTTATCACTCCTCTTTGCTTAAAGATGATGCACAGGCCTCTGACTTGCAAATCAACTTGCACCTGTATCAGGATTTAGTCCTACCTTCCCGCTTTGGCCACTAGGCCAAAACCTAGATTGATTGTCAAAAAACTGACTATAGAAGTTTCGGGCCTGTTAAGGAAGGAAGGTACTACACTCTAAAAGGAGCTGCAGGACTTATTCAATATTTTCTAGCAGAAAGCTGGGAGAATATATATGGTATTGAATCATGAAGGTGCTAGATCAAGGGAAGGCAGAAGATAAGATTGAATAAGGGTGAGTTTATAGATATGGGAGCTCTATCCTATTATATAGGATTTAACTCCTTCACATGAATTCCTGCTTCATTTATTTTTCAATCATATCTTATATTCAATAATAGTGAGACTCTTCTTTACTATCTCTGTACACTCTTATACACTTCACCAAACTGTTATACTGCCACTCATGTTGTACCCAGTCTCTGCTTGGAATTCCATTACTATATTTCCTCACTTCATTATCTTCAGTTCATCCTTCATGATTCAGATTACCTCCAAATCCCCACTTTGGGCTAAGTGTCTCTCCTTAATTGTTTCATCCCCTTTTGCAAACCTCTTATATGGTGAACTTATTTATTTATTGGATTCTCTTCTTTGTCTCATTCTTAAGACTGAGAGCTAGGTGTTATACATTTTTATACTCTTTATATCCATTATGGCTCCTTTCACTCAGAGACACAGAACAGATATTTGGTTAACTGTATGAAACTAACAATTGTTATCTGTCTATGAGAATCATCCAATCATAAGCAAAGCTCTGCTCATAGTCACAGTCACTATTACCAAATTGAAGATTAAGACTACTGCTTTTATAGAGTGGTCAGTGAATGCATTTTAAAGTTTTTGTAAAAATATAGTTATGTGGTAAATATATAGATATGTGGTATGTATTCTATGAGAATAACATTTCTGTTCAATGTATGGAAGTTTAATTTCTATAGAGAGAAACAGCAGAGTGAATAAGCTAGGTAATTAACTCTCAATTTTGCCGCATCTACATTACTAATTCCCCTTTCTTTACATAACACATTGAAAGTGATTCGATTCTATCTGTTTCAAATATTCTAGCTATATAAAGGTAAATTTTATTTCAATTAATATTGGTCTTGGTAGCATCCAGAAAAAATTATTCAAAACTCATCTATTTCAAAAGATGAAGCCAAAACTTGTAAAAAATAAATATAGAAGTATTCCAGCATTTTTATCTTCCTAATATTGGTAAAAGGAAAATTCAAAACTTGGGAATGTTATGCTCTGCTCTCTAAACTTTTTTTTATTGAAGCTAAATTAGCTAATTTGAAATCATATCTTTCTCAGCTTCATAGAGGAATATTTGAGAATAAGGATTGTTATACATAAATTAACAGAGTAGCTGCCTTCTTACTATGACTTTATTGTGTCAAGAACATCATCCACACCAAAATATCGCCACTCATTAAAGTTTAAAATTCTACTTAAATTCCAGTAAGCATAGCATAGTTACCTGCCTGCAGATTCCATTTATGCATTTGTTGATCATATATGTGCCAGGCACAAAGCAAATTCTAACTATGAGAGATAACATTTTTGTATGAATGAGCTTATCATGTTGATCAAAAGAAGAGAGAAAGTGGAACTTGTGTAGAAGAGAGAGGCAGCAAAAAAGGAAAGCACAGAAAATAAAGATTGATGCAGCAGCGATTAACTTAACTACCTCATAATTTAGCTGAAATCTTTTTGTGATTGAGAAAGTTAGTCTTAAGTATGTGTATATATCTATGTGATGAGAGTCATGCCATTGTTAAGTTCTTTTTGTGTTTATTGACAATGAACTGTAGTGACCTAGGGGAAGATCCTGTAGAAATATCTTCAGAAGCACACCACTCATATTGTTAAAAGGAGTATCAAAAGATATAGCATTATGATAGTGAAGAGACTTTCAAGTAGCAGGTAGTGAACATCATATAATAATTGGTAACCCTTTAGAAAGCAAAAAAAAAATGGATGCATGATTAAGCAAGGTGTTTGTAGAAACAGCACACAACTTGGTTAGTTAGAATGTATGATGTCTGTGAGATTGGAACCAATCTGGAGAGATAAGACTTGAATATCTTGTTAATGAGTTTATTATTTATTCAATGATTTTGAGCAGAAGTATGACACCATATCCATATTTGATTTTAAAAAATCCAAAAGGTATGTAAAAAAAAAAAAAGATATAGAGAGAAGAACATGGAAGTCCAGGCAAGCAGAGTTGTGATTCAAAGATTATCTACATCAGAATTACTTGAGGGGAAGAGGAAAATGCTTTTTAAAATTCCTATTCTCAGGTTCCATCCCAGATCTACAGAATTAGAATCCCTAAGAGCAAGGCCCTAGTAATCTACTTTTTCAAAGATATCCACAGGAAGATGTTAAACTACTAAATTCTGCTCTAAAGTAGTAGGTTCTCCTCTATTAAAACTAATCACTATTACCTGTGCATAACAAAGTAGATTCCTGGCTCCCACCAATAGATATTCTGATTTTATATATTTGGAGCTTAGGAAACCTTACTTAGAAAAAAAACTTCTCCGATGATTCTGATAATTTATCAAGTTTGAGAACCTTTCAAAAGATATTTTCATGATATAATAGATAAAAATTTATGCCAAGTTTTTAATGTTGAAAGTAAGGAAAGAGTTAGAGATAGAATGATATAATGGAAAGAAAACTGCACTAAGATTCTGGAACCTTACTTCACATCTTGACTCTGTTACTATTTTCCATGTAATCTTGTACATATTATTCCCATGCAGCCCACCCTCTGAATTCTGTAAAATGTAAAATAAATGAGTTAAACTTGATATGGGTTCTCAAATGTGTTCCACAGGTGTTATATAAGGGTGATATACATGCACAAAAATTGTTTAATGGGCAAATATGTTTGGAAAATAATCACTTTAACAAATGAAACAGTTTGTTTATAGGTTACTATCTCAGAGCATTTAATGTGTTTATGTGTACCATGAACCTATAAAAAGACAGTAAAAAATGCAGTGCTTCATGAATTTATTTGACCATGAAACTCTTTTTAAAAAGTATTTTACTGACTTAATGTTTTGCAGAACACACTTTAAGAAATACCAGGCTAAAACACAATGCCATTTATGTTACTGTTGTGTCCAGAATAACCAGACCCAACTTGAGTGCTCTTAACCAGGAGACAGTTTCTTAGCCGGCGGCTGTCCTTGCAAAGGAGCAGCCTCGAAATGCCAAGATACAAGGTTTTTAAGCCCCAAATCCCATTCCTCATTCTGTCTTAAACACAAAGGTCCATCTTTCTCCTATTCACTACCTGTCAACCCACTGGTCAGGTGTGCAAGCGGGAAGTACAGAAGCAGAAAGCTTGTGTTAGAATGTTATGTTCCTATGGGTGATTGCCTATGTTCCCATGGACAATAGCCAGTGTTCCCATGGGTGATGGCCAAACAGTAATTTTCAGCTTATATACAAAGCAAGCAGGGTTACACAGGCTAAAATTGGCAGTTAGCGTATGAGCTCATTGTTACAAGTTTCATGATTAACAGAATGTGGTTAGGGGTTCCAGAAACTAGGCCTAAGTTATAGACTTCTTTTGTCCAGTTTCAGGTTTTAATTATTCTTTAACCCTTTCACATTTCAGCGGGCTATTACAGTTACCACTTCAAAAATGAAATGCCTTAGTATAAATTTAACAAAATATGTGCAAAAATCAATATAAATAAAACTACAAAGTTCTGATGAATTAAATAAAATACTAAATAAGTGGATAAATTTTATATTAAAGGATCAGGAGATTCGATGATGTCAAGATGTCAGTTTTTCCCAAACTAATTTACACATTCAATGTAATTCCAATCAAAATCCCAGCAAGCTGTTTGGTAAATATTGACAAACTGATTGTAAAGTTTAAATATAGAAGCAAAAGACCCAAAATAGCCAAAGCAATACTGAATAAGAACAAAGTCGGAGAACCAACACAACACATCTTCAAAATTTACTGTACAGCTATGGTAATCAAGACAGTGTGGTATTGGTGAAAGAAGAGACAAATAGAACAGTGGAACAGAATAGAGATCCCAACAATAGACCCATGGAAATACAGTGAACTGATCTTTGACAAAGGAGCAAATACAATAAAGCAATGGTAGTCTTTTCAACAAATGGCACTGGAATAACTGGACATTCACATGCAAAAATAAATGAATCTAGACGCAGACTTCATGCTCATCACAAAAGTTAACTCAAAATTGATCACAGACATAAAACACAAAATTATAAAAACTCCTAGAAGACAATTTACGAGAAAATCTAGATGACCTTCCATAAAGCAATAACTTTTTAGATACAACACTAAAGATACAATCCATGAAATAAATGAGATACCCTGATTTAACCAAAAGCTTTTTCTCGGTGAAAGACAATGTCAAGAGAATGAGATAGGCCAGAGACTGAAAGAAAGTATTTATAAAAGATATCCAATAAAGAATTGTTACCAAAATATACAAAGAACTCAAAAAACTCAATAATAAGAGTCAGAAAAAAATGGCATAGATGATAGAGGCTCTGTTTATCCCTCTGGCAGATAAATTAAAATTGTGACAGAAACAAGAAGCAAACAGCAAGGAAAATCATCTGGGATTTAGATGAACAAGCCATACAACTAGGGAGAGAAATAAAAAATCACCCTGAAACTGAAGGAGGTAGAAGGGGGCAAGGACACAAGGCTGCCCAGTCTCAAGTGGCTGAGTGGGACAGAGGCTGGCACAGCTGCAGCTGGAAACTGCAGACGTATCTGCGAGTGGACTTTCGCAGTGACCGACGTGCTTGCTCTGAGCAACAAAACCGGTTTGGCTGCGCAAGGGGCACCAGGGACTTACAGGGGGTCTCTGAGTTGTCACAGTGAGGGCTGAGGTGAGACACACTCTGTACAGGAGTGCCAGCAGTACCCATTGTTCCTCTGTTGAGTCCTATCCCCTCCTAGTGTGTGAACCCGGGAGCTGCCATAGCTGAGACATCATCAAACTGGATAACAGAGGTAGCTCTGCCCAGAGGATTCCCTTAAACTCTACTTACCCCAACTCATGGCCCCACACAAGCCACATCCAGGTATGTCCTTGCTTAATCAGGTGCCCCTTGTTGAGCAGCACCTATACTCACACTGGTGGCAGCTGGCCTTGGTTTCTGGTGTGGCCTTTTGAGGCCACTATAAGCACAGTATCTGTGGATTGCTTTCTGAATCTTAACGAGTAGCCCCAGAGGGGAACAAGTTGGGGCTAAACTTGGCATGCAGCTGAACCTCTCTAAGGACTGTGCCACTGGACACGTACTGCACGAAGCCACACTCATAAGACCGGGAATCTCAGGAGCTTTGCTTAGTACATAGAAACAGACACTGAAAGGCAGCCAAAATGGGAAGACAAAGAAGCAGAAACCATATGAGAGAACAGAACAGAGATCTAGAAATAATGGAGTTAAGCAATTTAACAGATGCAGAGTTCAAAACACTGGTTATAAAGATGCTCAATGAACTTATAGGAAGTGTAGATGAATTCAGTGAGAATTTCAACAAAGAGATAAAAAAGAAAAACAAAAATGAAAATGGAAATTATAAAAGGGAACAAGTCAAAAATGAAGAACACATTATCTGAAATGAGAAGTATATTAAATGGAATAAATAGAGTGAAATAAAGAAGAGGATCAAATGACCTATGTAGAGGATGGGAAAGCCAAGGAGACTCAATAACAATGTCAAGAAAAAGAAGCCAAAACTATAATAATAATTTAAGGAGCCTATCGGACACTACTAAATGTAAAAATATCTGTGTCATAGGGGTACCTGAAAGAAAACAAGACATTGAAGAGCTAGTTGAAGAAATAACGATGGAAAACTTCCCTAACCTGGTGAAAGAAATATACATAAAATCCCAGAAAGCTCAGAGAGTCCCAAAATCCAGGAACTCAAAGAGACCCACACGAAGAGACATCATAATTAAAATACCAAAGGTTAAATACAATGAAAGAATCTTAAAAGCAGCAAGAAAAAAGCAGTTAGTTACCTACAAGGGTACACCCATAAGACTGGATGCTGATTTCTCAAAAAAAAAAAAAACAAAAAAAAACTGCAGGACAGAAGGGCTTGACACAAAATATTCAACGTGATGAAAACCCAGGATGTACAACCACGAATACTCTATCCAGAAAAGCTATCATTTAGAGTTGAAAGACAGATAAAGAGCTTCCCAGATAAAAATAAGCTAAAAGAATTTATCAACACCAAGCTAGTATTACAGGAAATGTTGCAGGGACTTTTTTAAGAAGAAAAAAACATGTATCAAAAACACGAAGAAAAAATGGTAATGACCATATTCCTGTCAACAGGTATCTCAAATGGAAAAGAATTAAGTGCTCCAACCATAAGAGAGAGTGGCCAAATGGATAAGAAAACAAGACTCCTACATATGCTGCCTACAAGAGACTCACTTCAGATTAAAAGATACACACAGACTAAAACAAAGGGGATGGAGAAAAATATTGTCTTGATGGACCTGGAGGGTATTGCGCTGAATGAAACGGGTCAGATAGAGAACGACAAATATCACATGATTTCACGTACATGCGTAATATAAAGAACAAAAGAAACAACAACAGCAATAAAAGAAGAAATAAACTTATAGAATCAGAGAATAGTTTGAGGGACACTAGATGGGAGAGAGGTTGGGAGGGACAAAAAAATGCAAAGGGTAAGAGGTACAAATGGATAATTGCAGAATAGATACGGAGATGTAGAGTGTAGCATGGGGAAGATGGTTAATAATGTTTTAATAAGTATATAAGGGGAAAGAAGGGTACTAGACTTGGTGGGGTGATCAGTTTGCAAGATATGTGGATCTCTGATCACTATGCTATACAACTGAAACTGGTATATTATTGTATGGCAACTACAATTGAAAAAATACTCATTGAATTGTAAATTTAAATACATGCAACTAATTTTCTATTATATTTCAATGAAGATGGAGGAAAAAAACTCAACAATAAGAAAACAACCCAATTTCAAAATGGATCAAAGACCTTAACAGACATCTCACCAAAGAATATACACAAATGGCAAATAAGCAAATGTAAAGATGTTCCATGTCATATGTTATCAGGGAAATTCAGATTAAAATAACAATGAGATACAATTACACACCTATTAGAATGACCAAAATCCAAAAGATTGACAACACCAAATACTGGTAAGGTTGTAAAGCAAGAAGAACTCTCATTCTTTGCTAATGGGAATGCAAAATGGTACAGCTGCTTTGGAAGACAGGTTGGCATTTTCTTACACAAGTAAACATACTCTTGGTCAGTCTTCTCCTGGCCTTGCACTGGGATTTACAACATCAGTTCTCCTGGTGCTCGAAGTTGTGAATTCTAACTGAAATTACACTACTGGCTTTTCTAATCTCCAGCTTACAGATGACAGTTTGTGGGACTTCTCAGCCTCAATAATCATAAGAGAAAATTACTCCTAGATATTGTTTGTTATCTTCTGGAGTCAAATTCCAAAAAAGTTTGTGAAGGTTGGCAAGTCAGTGCTGCTATCAATTCCTCTCTAGATAACTTCTCAAAGGATCTCTAGCTCCAGGGCTGCCGTGATACCTCTCAGTTTCTGAGGAACCAAGCTCCATATAAGTGTTGATCTAAAAGCAATTCTATAGCACCAAACAGTGCACATATTGCCCAGAGGCTCTTCCAGTTATGGAGTCTTCTGGAAAACTGACAGGCAGTTTCAGGTATTGAGGAGTACTGGTCCTTCTGTTATATTGCCTCAGGCTCTATACTGGAAGTAATCAGACTGTGTCTTACAGCATTGTCTCTTCCTCTTACCTATAGATGCAACATTGGCAGCAGCTATCTATGGATCACTTTGTTTTCCCATCAGGTAGCCCTGAGCAATCAAAGGCAGCAGCTGACTTTGGCCTACTTGGAGCTCCTCCCAAAGGGCCAAAAAACCAGCACACCTGGAGGCTGTTGTTAGACCAGAACAGAGTAACACCTGATTAGCCCTATAAGCGGTACACCCAAAGGGTAGTCTCAACAATTACACAAGTCTGCTAAGGCAAATCCCACTCAGAGGGGACAGGCTTCACAGCAATACATACTCTGTGGGTATAGCCAATTCCCACAGTTAGTCAGCCTGAGCATTGATCCCATCCACTGATGTGCTAACAGCAAGAAAGTTTTAGCTACAACAGAAGAATAAACACAACCTACACAAAGATTACATCCGGAGCTCCCAGACAGATGAATAGGAAGATTATGCCACTGGACCACACAGGACACCTATCGCATAAGGCCATCTGGCCAAGGCTGAGAGACAAAACAAATCTTCCTAACAAATAAAGACTAACACAGAGAGGCAAATAAAATGAAATAACAAAGAAATGTGCTACAAATGAAACAACAGGAAAAACTCCAGAAAATAATCTAAATGAAATGGAGGTGAGCAACCTAACAGAGATGAAGTTCAAAATAATAATTATAAGGATGTTCAATGAACTTAGGGGGAGAATAAATGATCTCAATGAGAAATTGAACAGAGAGATAATAAGCATAAAAAAAGACATAGAAACCATAAGAAAAAAAAAACAGTCAGAAATGAAGAATACAATAACTAAAATGAATACTACACTAGAAGGAATCAACAGTAGATTAAATGAAGCAGAAGATCATATCAGCAAGTTGGAAGACAAGGTAATAAAAAGCAGTCAGAACAGCAAAAAGAAAAAAAGAAAAAAATGAGGATAGTTTAAGAGAACTCTAGGACAACATCAAGAGTACCAACATAGCAGTATCAGAAGGAGAAGAGAGAGAGCAAGTGATTGAGAATCTATTTGAAGAAATAATGACAGAAAACTTCCCTAACTTGGCAAAGGCATTAGACATACAAGTCCAGAAAGCACAAAGAGTCCCAAACAAAAAGAAATTTAAACAGAAACACAACAAGGTACATCATAATTAAAAAGTCAAAGGTCAAAGACAAAGAATTTTAAAAGCATCAAGAGAAAGGCAGCCAGTTACTTAAAAGGACACTCCATAAGAATATCTGCTGATTTTTCAACAGAAACTTTGCAGGACAGAAGGGACTGGAAAGAAATTATCAAAGTTATGAAAAACAAGAATCTATGACTCAAATACTCTACACAGCAAGGCTCTCAATTAAAGTGGAAGGTGAAATAAAGAGCTTTCCAGACAGAGAAAAGCTTAAAGAATTCTTCACCAACAAGCCAGTTTTACAAGAAATGTTAAAGGGACTTCTGTAGAAAAACAGAAGGGGAAAAAACCATAATATGAATAATAATACGGCAATAACAATGTACCTATCAATAATTACTTTAAATGTAAAAGGATTAAATGCACCAATCAAAAGACATAGGGTAGCTGAACGGATAAGGAAACAAGACCCATGCATGTGCTGTCTACAAGAGACTCACTTCAGATGAAATGACACACAGATACTGAATGTAAAGAAATAGAAAAAAAATTTCATGTGAATAAAATTTTTTAAAAAGCCAGGGTAGCATTACCTAGATCACGAAAAATAAAGTTCAAAACAAGGGCCATAATAAGAGACAAAAAAGGACATTACATAATGATAAAGTGATCACTACAAAAAGAGGACATACGTCTGGTAAACATATACAATCTACTATAGCCTCACCAACATGTATAAAGCAATTATTGACTGATATAAAAGGAGAATTTAACAGTAATACACTCATAGTAAGGAATTTAACACACCCCATTGACAATAATGGACAGAACTTTCTGACAGAAAATCAACAAGGAAACAGTGAACTTAAATAACACACTAGATCAGATGGATTTAATAGATATTTTCAGATCATTTTACTCCAAAGCAGCAAAATATACTTTCTTCCCAAGTACACATAGAACATTTTCCAGGATAGACCACATGTTAGGCCACAAAATAAGTATCAATAAATTTAAGAAGACTGAAATTATAACAAGTATCTTCTCTGATCACAATGGTATGAAACTAGAAATCAACTAAAAGGAAAAAAATAACTAGAAAATACAGAAACACACGGAGGCTAAATAACATGCTGCTAAACAATAAATTAGTTAACAATGAGATCAAGGAAGTAATCAACATATGCCTAGAGACAAATGAAAATGAAGACATAATGTCTCAAAATCTGAGACAGAGCAAAAAAAGTCCTAAGGAGGAAATTCATAATAATATAGGTCTACCTCAAGAAACAAGAAAAATATCAAAATGATATTCTAAACTAATATTTGGAAGAACTAGAGAAAGAACTGCAAAAAAAAGCCCAAAGTGAGTAGAAGGGAGAAAATAATAAATATCAGAGCAGAAATAAATTAAATAGAATCTAAAATAATAAAAAGAATAAAAAGATTAGTAAAACAAAGATCTGGTTTTTTGAAAGGATAAAAAAAAAATTGATAAACCTTTAACCAGACTCATCCAAAAAAAAAAAAAAGACTCAAATAAATAAAATCAGAAATGAAAGAGGAAAAGTAACTATGAACTCTACAGAAGGACAAAGGATCATAAAATATTATGCGCAATTACAAAGGATCATAAAATATTATGAGCAATTATGTGCCAACAAATTGTACAATCTGGAAGAAATGCATATATCCCTAGAAACATACAATCTCCCAAGACTGAGTCCAAAAGAAATAGAAAATCTGAACCTACCGATTACCACCAGCAAAATTGAATTAGTAAACAAAAACTTCCCAAAACACAAAAGTCCTGGACCAGATGGCTTCATAGGTGAATTTTACCATTCGAAGAAGCATTAACAACTAGTCTTCTCAAACTATTCCAAAAAATTCAAAAAGAACTAATGTTCCCTAATTCTTTTTATGAGGCCACCACTACCCTAATTCCAAAAACAGACATAGATATTACAAAAAAAAGGAAACTATAGGCCAATATCCCTTGTGAACAATCTGCAAAAATCCTCAACAAAATATTAGCAAACCAAATTTTGTAATACATTAAAAATATCATATACCATGATCAAGTTTGATTTATTCCTGGGATGAAAGTTGGGTATAATATCCACAAATTAACCAACACGATACACCACATTAACGATTAAAAGATAAAAATTATATGATCCTATTAATAGATGCAGAAATAGCATTCATCAAAATCCAGCATTCATTTATGATAAAAACCTCTCAACAAGTTGGAATAGAGAGAACATACCTCTGCATAGGACAATCAAACAGCTAACATCATACTCAGTAGGGAAAGGCTATAAGCATTTTCCTTAAGAGCAGGAACAAGACAAGGATATCCACTTTCACCACTTCCATTTAACATTGCCTTGGAAGTCCAAGCTACAGCAATCAGGCAAGAAAGAAAAAGAAAAGGCATCCAAATTGGAAAGGAAGAAGTAAAACTCTCATTATTTGAGATGACCTGGTACTATATAGAGAGAACCCTAAAGAGTCCACCAAAAAACTGTTAGAAATGATCAATGAATTCAATAAGATAGCAAGATATTTATATTCAGAAATCAGTTGCATTTTTATATACCACTGATGAACTTTTAGACAGAGAAATTAAGAAAACAATCATACTTAAAACTGCATGAAAAACAATAAAATATCTAGCAATTAATTTAACCAAGGAGGTAAAAGACCTGTTCTCAGAAAATTAAAAGTCACTGAAAAAAAATTGAAGAGATACAAATAAATGGAAACATACACCATGCTCATGGATAGGAAGAATCAACATTATTAAAATGGCCCTAGTACCCCCAAATACTCTATAGATTAAATGTAATCCTTATCAAAATACCAATTGCATGTTTCAAAGAACTAGAACAGTTTCTTCTAAAATTTATATGGAATCATAAAAGGTCTCAAATAGTCATGGCAATCTTGAGAAAGAAGGACAAAGTTGGAGATATCACACCCCCTGATATCAAGCTATACTACAAGGCTATAGTAATCAAAACATCACGTTCCTGGCATAAAAACAGATACATTGATCAATGGAACAGAATAGAGAGCCCAGAAATAAATCCACAACTATGTGCTCATTTAATGTATGATAAAGAAGGAAAGAATATGCAGTGGGATAAAGATAGTCTCTTCAATAAATAGTACTGGAAAAACCAGACAGATACATGCAAAAAAAATGAATCTGGACCACCTTCTTACACCATATACAAGAATAGATTCAAAATGGATTGAAGACTTACAATGTACGACCTCAGAACATAAAAGTTTTCAAATAAAACATAGGCAGTAAACTCTCTGATATTGCTACTAGTAATTTCTTTTTGGACGTGTCTCCTTGGGCAAGGAAAACAAAAGAAAAAATAAACAAATTGGACTACATCAAGCTAAAAGGTCTTTTGCACAGCCAAGGGCCAACAACAAAATCTAAAGATAATTTATGGAATAGGAGAAGATATTCATTTATAATACATCTGATAAGGCGTTCATTTCCAAAATATATAAAGAGCTCATACAGGATCTTTGGAAACATGTTGGACTGAGAGACGTCACCAGATCTCTCTCCTTGAAACAACAATAAGCTGAATATCTAAAACTTAACAAAAAAACACCCAAACTGCACATCAGCACGTTTGAGCGTGGGCTCTGAGCATAAGAGCTACCACAGGTCAGAACCATGGGTGTTGGGCGGTGGACTGGGAGTAATAAAGAAGCTGCCTCCAGCAGCCGCAGGAGCTCCCTGCAGGGGGAGGGGGAGCGGAGAAGAAGTGGTGAGATCCTGCAGTGAGTTCCCAGAACAGCCCTGCCTGGAAAAGCTGCAGGACCTAGTCGTCAGGGCAGAAATCAGGGAAGTGGTACGGGACCGCAGAGGAACAACAGCTCATTTTTGCCAGCCACGGTTGCAAAATCAAGGTTGAGCCACAGCCCCCCAACTCCCAACGCAAAGGGATCCTCACCTCATACCCTCCGAGATCGATCACTGCAGAGCACCAAGGGAATCTGAGCAAACATTGCCGAGACCGTCGCTGACACTGACAGGAACTGAAACTAACATAGCGAGTGTGATTAAATATCTACAAGAAAAGTATTATTAAGACTTTATATAAAGAAAGGAATCCAAGAGGATTAGACGCTACCTACTGGAAACCAAAAGAAAAATGCCTTCTTTGCAGCAGGCTAGAGAGATCTTTATATAATAAATCGTATCTCTGGAAAAAAAAAGAAAAAGAAAAAGCAGAATACACTTCCATTAATGCCCAGGCAGAGAAAAAGTTCGTTAAACACCATGAGCAATCAAAGTGACAAGGCACCTCAGAAAGAAAGAGAAAAATCTCCAGAAAATAAGCTTACAGACATAGAAATATACAACTTAAATGGCAGAGAATTCAGGATGGTGCTTCTGAAAAAACTTGGTGTGATCCGAAATGATTCATATCAATAATTTCAGGAAATGAAAAAACAACTAGATGAGCACAAACTGTTTTTTAGCAAGAAGATTAAAACCCTCAGAAAGAACCAAGTACAACTTCTGGAGATGAAGAACACACTGAAAGAGATGAAAAAAGAAATAGCAAGCTTGGGAAATAGAGTCGACCAAATGGAGGAAAGGCTCAATGATAACAAAGACAGAAACCTAGAAATAAATCAGAAGGAAGAATGAAAAATCATAAATGAGAAATACAAGATTAGCTGATACCATCGGGAGAGGAAAATAAGAATAATGGGCATTCTCAAAGGCGAGGAAAAGAAGCCCGGACTAGAAAGCATTTTCAGACAAATAGTTGACGAGAATTTTTCAAATCTAAGGAATAAGCTAGAGCTTTGAATTCAAGAAGTCAACAGAACACCCAGTTATCTCAACACAAAAAGGCTTTATCCAAGAAACGTCGTATTAAAATTATCAAAAATCAATGACAAAGACAGAATTCTCAGGGCAACCAGGGAAAAGAAGATGGTAATCTATAAAGGAAAACCCACTAGATTATCGTTGGGCTTCTCAGCACAAACCCTACAAGGAGTGAAATCAAATATTCAAACTAGTAAAAGAAAAGAACTACCAGCCAAGAATAATATATCCAGCAAAGGTTTTTGGATATGATGGAGAAATAAAGACCTTTAAAGACATACAAAAAGTGAAGGAATTCTCCACTGAGAGGCTTGCATTACAGAAAATACTGAAAGGGGTCAGCTCAAACAAAATGACAACAAAAATATTTAACTAAGAGTAAGGTGACTAGCATGCAGATAGAAGCAGGGTAGTGCCACCCATACTAAGACAGGGCATTATAAGCTTAAATAATAAGAGATTTGCTTTAGCAAGATAGTAATGAACATTCAGAATACATAGGGACAAATTGAGACAATAATGACAGAAAAGGGGAGGATTTAAATAAATTTGCAAAGAGGAATGGAGATAAGGCTCACGCAGAAGAAAATGAAGGACTATAAATATATATAACTATATTTTACATATTCATAATGTTAATCACATGCTAATGATTCAGAATTGAAGTATGTAACATGAAAAACGAAGGACCAGAGGGAAAACCCATAAACCATCCAAAATAAACACACACACACACACACACACACACACACACACACACACACACAAGGACAAGGAAGCATGGAAACACCAAGCTACAAGAAAGCAAAAGATGAAACGGATATAAGAAGACTTCATATTTCAATAATCACTCTAAATATAAATGGACTGACCTTGTGAATAAAATGGCACAGAGTTGTAAATTGGATCACAAAACAAAACACAACCATATGATGCTTCCTGGAGACACATCTTAGTTCTAAAGACAAATATAGACTCAAATCCAAAAGGTGGAAAATAATATTTCAAGCAATCACATTCAGAGAAATGCGGGAGTAGCAGTACTAATATCGGATGAAATAGACTTCAAAACAAAAAAAAAGGAGGTAAAGAAAGATACTGAGGAACATTTTATTATGATAAAGGGAATCAAGCACCAAGAAGACATAACATTTATTAATATCTATGTTCCCAATCGGGAACCCCAAAACATGTGAAGCAATTATTAACAGAACAATAGGGAGAAACAGACCAAAACACTATTTAGGAGACCTAAATACCACACTTTCGGATATGGACAGATCATCTAAACAGAAAATCAATAAGGAAATAACATCCTTAAATGACACATTAGACCAACTGGACATAACTGACACTTAAAGAGTCTTCCATCCAAAACAGCTGCTTATACATTCTTCTCTAGTGCACATGGAATATTCTTAACAATTGACCACATATTGGGACACAGAGATAGCCTCAAAAAACATAAGAGTGTTGAAATCATACCATACATACTCTCTGATCATAATGCTTTGAAACTGGAGATCAACTTTAGAAAGGAAGCAGGAAGAACCACAAATACATGGAGATTAAATGGCATGCCACTGAAGAATAAACTGGGTCAGAGAAGAAATATAAAGAGAGATCCAGAGATACATAGAAAGGAATGATAATGATAGTACAACATATCAAAACTTTTGAGACATAGCAAAAACGTTCATAAGAGGAAAGTTCATATCATTATGGGCCTATCTCCAAAAACAAGAATGAGCCAAATAAACGACCAAATGCTTCATCTAAAAAACTAGAACATAAGAACATATGAAGCCTAAAGTCCAAAGAAAGAAAGAAATAATCAAAATTAGAGCAGAAATAAATGAAATTGAAAACAAAACAAAACAACAACAACAACAATGACAAAGAAAAAACAATAGAAAAAATAAATGCAACAAAGTACTGGTTGTTTGAGAAGGTTAATAAAATTGACAAACCCCTGGCTACACTCACTAAAAAAAAAAAGAGAAAGGATATGAATAAACAAAATCAAGAATAAAATTGTGGAAATGATGATGGACACCACAGAAATATAAAGGATCATACAAGAATACTGTGAAAAACACATAACATTAAATTTAATAACCTAGAAGTAATTTACCAGTACTTTGAAAGATACGACCTTCCTAGACTGAATCAAGAACTGGAAAATATAAATAGACCGATGAGCAGTTATGAAATTTAAAGAATCAACAAAAACCTAACCAAGAAGTAAAAGTCCAGGACCTGAAGGCTTCACCAGTGAACTCTACCAAACATTCAAAGAAGATTTAATACCTATTCTGCTCAAACTCTTTCAAACAATCAAAGAGGAGGCAATAGTACTCAACTGATTTTATGAGGCCAATGTTACTCTGATACCAAAATCTGGTAAAGATAACACACACAAAAAAAGAAAGCTACGGACCATTATCTCTCATGAACACAGAAGTAAAAATCCTAAATAAGATACTAGTGAACGGAATACAGTAACATATTAAAAAAAATTATACGCCACTATCAAGTGGACTTCAACCCAGAGGCAAGAGATGGTTCAACACACACAAATCAATTAATGTGATACACCACATAAACAAATTTAAAAAATAAGAATCATATGATCATCTCAATAGATGCAGAAAAAACCTTCGACAAGATACAACATCCTTTTATGATCAAAACACTTAACAAAATTGATATAGTAGGAAAGAACCTTAACATAATAAAGGCCACCTATGATGAACCCTCAGCCAACTTTACACTTAATGGTGAAAATCTAAAAGCCTTCCCTCTAGTATTAGGATCAAGGCAAGGCTGTCCACTATCACCACTGTTATTCAATATAACATTGGAAGTCCTAGCGAGTGCAATTAGACAAGAGAAAGATATAAAAGGCATCCAAATAGGAAACAAAGAAGTCGAATTGTCACTGTTTACAGACGACATGGTTCTCTATATAGAAAACCCTAAAGACGCCACAAAAACACTACTAGAAACAATAAGCAAATACAGTAAAGTCTCTGGATATAAAATCAATGTTAAAAAATCCATAGCTTTCCTATATTCTAATAATGAAATGTCAGAAAAAAAGTGGAAAAAAATAATTCTTTTTGCAATTGCAACAAAAAGAATAAAATACCTAGGAATAAATTTAACGAAACAAGTGAAGGACCTATATAATGAAAACTACAAGACCCTACTAAAAGAAATTGAAGAAGATACAAAGAAATAGAAAGATATTCCATGTTCTTGAATTAGAAAAATCAACATAGTTAAAACTGACCATATTACCTAAAGCATTATTCAAATTTAATGCAATCCCCATCAAAATCTCATCAGCATTTTTTAAAGTAATAAAACAAAAAATTCTCATATTTTTATGGAAGCACTAAAGATCCCGAATTGCCAAAGCCATCCTGAGAAAAAAGAAAGAGGCTGGAGGCTTCAGGCTGGCCGACTTCAAATTATACTACAAAGTGACATTAATCAAACAGCATGATATTGAAGCAAAACAGACATACGGACCAGTGGAACAGAATCGAGAGTCCAGAAGTAAACCAATATTTATATGGGCAAATAAGTTTCGACAAAGAAGCTAAAAACATACAGTGGAGAAAGGAAAACCTCTTTAACAAATGGTGCTAGAAAAACTGGAAAGCCACCTGCAAAAGAATGAAACTAGACTGTTGTCTATCACCACATACCAAATTAACTCAAAATGGATTAAGAACCTAAATATAAGACCTGAAATAATAAAATGCATAGAAGAAAACATAAGAACTAAACTCAAGGACCTTGTACTTAAAAAAGATTTTATGAATTTGACCTCAAAAGCAAGGGAAGTAAAAGCTAAAATAAATGAATGAGAGTACATCAAATAAAAAGCTTCTGATCAGCAAAAGAGATCATCTGCAAGGTAAAGAGAGAACCATCTGAATGGGAAAATATATTTGCAAGCAACACCTCCATTAAAGGCCTAATATCCAAAATATACAAAGAACTCATACAATTATATAACAACAAAAGAACAAATGATCCAATCAAAAAATTGGCAGAGGACATGAACAGACATTTCTCCCTAGAGGACATACAGATGGCCAAAAATATTTGAAAAGATGCTCAACATCACTAGGGAAATGCAAACTAAACCACAATGAGATACCATCTCACATCTCTTAGAATAGCTGTTATCAATAGGACAAGTAATAATAAATGTTGAAGAGGATGCAGAGAACAAGGAACCCTCATATCTTGTTGGTGGGACTGCAAATTAGTACAGCCACTATGGAAAACAGTATGGAGGTTCCTCAAAAAGCTAAGAATTGATCTACCATATGATCCAGCAATCCCTCTACTGGTTATTTACCCCAAAGGCTTGAAAACCCATATCTGAAAAGATATTTGTGCACCAATGTTCATAGCGGTGTTGTTCACAGTGGCCAGGACATGGAAGCAACCGAAGTGTTCTTTGATAGATGATTGGCGAAAGAAGCTGTGGTACAGATATACAATGGAATATATACAATGGGATATTACTCAGCCATAAGAAGAGATGAAATACTGCCATTTGTGACAAGGATGGACCTCAAGATAATCATGCTAAGTGAAAAAAGCCAGACAGAAAATGTTGAAAATCATATGATATCACTTATATGTGGGATATAAACCTAAAAGCAAAAAATGAGCAGGACAAACAAACAGAGACTCATGGACATGGATTATAGGCTTATGTTTACCAGAAGACTATAGACTAGTGGTTACTAGTTGTGTAGGGGAGATAGACAGGATAAATGGGATCAAATATGGGGTTTAGGACGTGGGCAAAGTTGGTAAAGGGGATCAAATATATGGTAGCTGAAGGAAACTGGACTTTGGGTGGTAAACGCACAATAGAATATACAGATGTCAAATGATAATGTACACCTGAAAATTATATAATTGTATTAACTAATGTTACCTAAATAAATTTAATTAAAAAAATAAATAGATAAATTTTAAAAAGATCTCATACAACTCATCATCATCAACAACAAAATGAACAATCCAATTAAAAAATGGGTAGAAAATCTGAACAGATACTTCTCCTAAGAGGAAAAACATATGGCCAATTAGACATATGAAAAGGTGCTTGAGGTCACTAAATATCAGAGAAATGTAAATTAAAACCACAATGAGATATCACCTCACACATGTCAGAATGACTATCATCAATAATTCAAAAAAACGTGTTGGTTAGAATGTGGAGAAAAGGAACCCTCATACACTGTATTTGGGATTACAAATTGGTACAGCCAGTCTGAAAAGTCTGGAGGTCCTTCAAAAAGTTAAAAATAGATCTATCTTTTGATCCAAATATTGCACTTCTGGGTATTTATTTACCCAAAGTAACCCAAAACAATAATTTATAAATATCTATGCACCCTTATCTTCATGGCAGCGCAATTTACAATAGCCAAGATACCCATCAACAGACAATTGGATAAAGAGATTATGGTTCATATATGCAATGGAATATTACTCAGCAATAAAAAATGAAATCCTCCCATTTGAAATGACATGGGAGGTTATTATGCTGAGTGAAACTACTCAGATAAATATAAATACCATATGATTTAATTTACATGCAAAACTAAAGAACAAATAGAACAAACTAATCAAAAACGGACTCACAAATAGAGAACAATCTGGTGACCTTCAGTGGGGAGGGGAATCGGGGGACTGGGAGAAAGGGGTGAAAGGTTAAAGAAGTACAAATTAGTAGGTGAGAGATGGTCGTGGGTATGTGGAGTTCAGCATAGGGAATGTAGTCAGCAGTAATATAATGGCTAAGTGTAGAGCCTGATGGGTAATAGAGTAATTGAGGGAATTGTTTCATAAACTATATAAATGTCTAACCAATGTACTGTATGCCTGAAATTAATAATAAAATAAAATTTATAAAAAGTGTGTATCTTGAAATGTAGTTTAGCTATTTTTTTTCACAGTCACAAGTTATAGTCCCAAAAAATGTTTGTATAAGTATTTGTTTCTTTTATAAAGTTTCTAAATGTGTTTATGAACATTGTTTTTGGAGCTATTTTTCTACAGTTTGTTGAAATAATGGAGAGTAAATTTTATAATTATGCTAGGTTATCAGGTCTTAGTGTTAAGTGAATCGATACCAATTTCTATCTTTCTTTTTTAAGATGGGAAGAGATGTTATGAGCAACTAAGGTTTTAGGAGGAAATTCTGTGTCTAGGCTGTTGGTATTATTTTGGCAGAATGTATATATGAAATAAAATTTTTGACATATCTGATAGGTGTCTTACTAAAGAAAAAGAAGAAAGCTATTCTGAGTTTTCCTATATCTGCTTATAAATCAAAGTAGAGAAATAGACCAAAGGAAAAAAAAAAAAGTTGGTAAGGCCATGGATCCAGACAGGCAGATTTAGAATTTGTGAAAAGATGTTTTAATTGTGGAACTCTTGATAAAGATTTACTCATTTCAAAATATTTATTGAGTACTCGTGTGTCACCATCTACACTTTGATTTGTTTAGTGAAATAAATTTTATATAAGACCATTGCTGTTTCAGCACCTAGCACCAAGGTATTGAGACTATTCATTGAATGTCGAGCTAATTTAAATTGCTAATGAGCAAAAACAGGTTGTGCAACAGATTTCTTTCTTAATTTCCTTGTTTTAGGACTGTTCCTTCAGTTTGGAAAAATAAATAAGCCAATAATATTAAATTTAAAAAATGCAACTAAATGGCATTAAGAAATATACTGGTATATACAAATCACAGCAATTACCTTACTTTCTACATGAGATACACCTTTATTGCCAAATCAGAATATACCTATCAAGAACTCCCAGGATGAAAAAAAAAAAAAAGTCCATTAAGAGCATTTCTGAACTTTTAAATTTGTTGCCTTTCTGCTGTCAAACTTGCATGCTATTTTTTCATAGAATATTGGTTACAAAATATTTTTAGGCACATAACATTTAAAATATTTGTTTTTATTAATTAAAATTATTGAACTCATTAAAAAGTTTTTTTGACAAACAAACAAATGAGCAACACAACAAAGAGGTGGTATTTACAAGACACATCGGGTTCTTTTCAATGATTTCCATGATAATAGCATCATTCCCCTTAGTGTAATCATGTTATTGTGTTTGCCTTCAAATCTTTTTTCATTCTCAAGTTGGAAACTGATTTAGAGCAAGTGTACTCTTTGTCATTAAGCACAATGTAATAATTATTAGTCTTGTTTATAATTGCACAGTTCCACCTACCTTCATATAACTTTGTGCATGAAAGATAAGACAGTTGAGTGACCAGTTTTCCTCTTGAGGAATTACAATCTCTGTATGTTATGTAGAAAATATATTTTAAAATATTTTTCTAAAGAATCCTCCATTGGGGAGGTGTTTTAATTTTAATTTATTCTTATATAGAGATAGGCCTAGAAGGAGATAGCTGTGGCACTTTTCCATTTTGCCAAATGTATCTTGGCAAATGATTTATTTCTTGTAACTATTTTATAATTTAAATCCCTTTTGCCTATAATAAGCTTTCACATATTCTTGTCTCTAATCAGATTCTTTATGGATCCTGAAACTCAGCTGGTATCCCTTGAGGGCTGGTAGAGGTGGTGAAATCATTAAAAAGTTAAAAAGGGAATAACAGGATAAATACAACTTTCTGACCATATTAAGTGCTATTAGATTTAGAAAACATGGATCACTACTTCCCTCATAAGTATAAGCAAGCAGCATGTAGGAGTTTCCTTGAAAGTTCTTACATAAGAATTTCTTATGAATTTTTAGTGGTGTTCTTATTGTACAATTTCATTAAGATCCAGTGAATTCCTTTGATATTTTGCCCCTCATTTAATAATTATTTCAAAATTTTCATCAGAGTGATTGCTTTCCTATTTCTATTGGGTTTGTGATAGAAACATGGTGTTCGCTGAGTGATTCATGTGATGGGGTTTGAAACAAAAAAAAAGGAATGATAGTTTAGATTCAGCAATATATGAACCTGGTATGTAAATGTTGAGCATTTGGACACTTACCTGTGTTCCCTTACTTTGTAAGGAAAGCCTATATTAGTTGCTAATATAAATAAATAAATAAAAATAAAAATAAGCAAATAAAATTAGCATAGAAGTAAAATATGCTGTGATTTGAAGGATGTCAGGAATGACTCCAAATATATTTCTGTAATGCCTTTAATTGTACCAGTGATATGTATTTCATTAGGTGTAACCATAACTTGTCCAGTAATTCTCTGTAACTCGAAGTTCCCTTTGAATAGCATGCCAATGATTGTATAGAATGAATGAGTCTATCAGACTATTTATTATCACAGACATATCTGAGAGAACATGAGAATGCAAATGCCTGGGAATGAAAAGAATGCTTTCAAAAGAAGAAAAAGAGCATCTAAAGGAAAACACCTATTTTGCTAGTTCACTTGACATACATTCTTTAATCTTCAACTTTCTCTCAGAAGCTCATGCTCTAGTATTAGTTCAGAGTTGTATGACTATTTCTAAGGTGATTATAGGTCAAAAGAGAAATGATTTGGAACTATGAAATTCCTTCATGAGTTAACAAAATTGTATATTATGAATTTGTTAATTTATGTTCTATTATTATATTCATAGAGGTATGTCACTTGGTGATGCTTTTAGTGAAGTGTTGATTGTCATCTGTGCCACTGATATCCCAGTGGTCAAAATAAATGTGTCTATCTGAAATGACTCAGCAGGTTTTTTATTAGGCCTGACAGCTGGAGTCGATCTGGTACAGCGAACAAACCCAAAATACCAATTTCTATTTCTATATTTTTAATAATCATTCATTTAGAGGTTCAATGAGGCTGTTTTATCCCTTTATATCCAAGAGAACTGAGACTCCATTATAAAGACTCCATTAACTTTCCATTTACTTCCATAATCCATCAGAATACCACATTGCTTACAAGATGTGGCCTCCCAAATATTAAATACAGCTCTTTCAAGATTGATAATATCTTTAGAAGCAAACTTCTATAAGTGAGCATCTGCTAATATTTCAGCCAAGTCACAGGTATAATTTTGATTGGTTGTATCTCTTGAAGTATGTTAAGTACCTAAGAGTATCAAAAGGCAAGTGGACAGTTCAGTGAAGTTTAGATTGGTCAATTATATATTGAGGCCTTAAAAGTATTTGAGAATTTATTAAGTCTTCAAAACAGTGCTTTCAAATAAACCAAGTATACACTTCCTGAGATGGGCATGGGTGAATAGGTAAACAGAATTAACCTTTTAAGAAGAAAAATTCTCTAGACATGTATGTATATAGACAATCATTTATTTTTGATAGTAAATCTGTAATTCACAAATTCCTCTCTGGAATTTCTAATTTCTGAAAATCTTAAGGGCAAATTAATAACCTGGAAGCCATTAAATCTACTCTTCAACTGAGTATCTATCCATAAAAGTAGACATAGAGGTTTTTGATCTCTTCTTGCCTTGTGAAATAATGAAGTTACCATAAAAGAACAGAGATGCAACCGCCACTGGGTTTAGTTCAAACCAGAGCAAATATTTTGGTAGGATGGTTCTCTTTGTCCCCACAAAGGAGAGATTGAATATTAAAAATCCTGTTAAGGGTTTCACTAAACTCACAAAGTAGAGAGAAGAGTGAAGCCTAGTGTATCGATTAGGGTTAGATCAGGAAATCAGTCACTCTATATATTTAAAGTATGAAGGTTTTAATTGGGGGAATTAGAAGTAATTGAACTTTTGAAAGGATGAGCAAGGAGAGCAGAGGTCAGGGAAATTAGGACTAATTATTCATCCTTCAGTACTGAAGCAGGTGGTTCTTCTAATTTCATGCCCAAACCACAAAAAAATCCTAAGAATGTTTAGAAGGTTTCCAAGTTATTTTAATCTGCAGCAGTGAAGTGAGTGGTTCTCAAAAATACTCCTTGAAGCTGCTGTGAATGCTAGGAATGTCTTGAGGTTTGTCACCAACTATTTAGATATACAGCATAGATCAAAGTGATTCTTAAGAAATTCTCCTGCAAGTCTCTTCAGACTTCATGTGTGCCAACTTGTCTGCCAACAGTTGCTTCCAGAGAGTATCAGCCTCTCTCTTTTTCTTCTGCATTCCAAATCTTGTGTATCTTTCATTGACAAATTTTAGTCAGAAAACAAATGAAAAAGTAATTCTGGGAAATGAGTTCTTAGTTCCACCTCTGTATGGCATAGGAGACTTTATGAGGGTGATTGATGCACAGTGAAAAATAAAACAATGTAACATACATATTGAAATATAGATAATGATGAATTTATTTTCTATCAGCATAAAGGACAGCAGTAATAGTAGTCAGAGAGGTCAAGAATAAGAAGGTAGGGATTTCTGGGAGCTGAAATATTATAACTAAACAGCATGAATACTAGAGGAGCAGCATCCAATTAAGTGGGGGATGGAGTACTGTGGTACTTCTCAGCAAGGAAAAATTATTTTTGGTGTCGATGACATCCTAGTATGCTATTATGCCAAGGCATGTTTCACTTAGTACAAGTGACAGGTGGAGTCAATCTCAAGTAACAAAAAAGTATTTAACGTCAAAAGAAATTAAAAAGGCAATAAACCTTCAGCTTTAGAATAAATCCTATGTATCTGGGTGAGATTTCTATATGCTGTGTATCTCAACCAACAAATAGGAACCAGAATAGAAATTTAATTGCTCTGACTGGTGGTTTGAAAAAGACCACCCTGCTCGAGGGTTTGCATTTCTAAAATTAGAGTAGAAAGCACCCATTCTATTTTTCTTCTTATTCATAAAGTAGAAGCAACATGTTGACTTACCCAGAGAGGCATATGGCTTTACTCTCTCTGGAGTGGATCTTCTCTCTTTAGATGCACAAAGAGAAAAAAGCAATGTTGTTTATAAGTAAATAATTTAAGAGAATGTGCATAGTTTTAATAGTTGTTAAGACTAACAAGACATGTTTTATTTTTATTCCTCTATACCCCAGCTGCCAATCCAAGGGTGTATCCCCAAATGTTGATTGCAGTGTTATTTGGAAATTTTATTGTTACATTTAGAAGTATTAATGAAAATATTTTCTAATTTTCTAGAACGTCCTTTTTTACTTTAAAGTTCTCTCTATTTAAATGAGACCTTGGCATTCGTTGCCTCAGGACATAAAGTTTATGGAAGAAAAGCAGAGAAAAAATCAATTTAAAGTCTATTTTGGAACTAGTGACAGATAAATTCATTAGAGAGAAAACTAAATGTGACTTCCAAAAGCCCAGGCATTGAGAATCAGAAGCCAAAGCCATAAAAAATTATTGAAAGAACGCATAATGATATATAAGTAAAATTTCCCATACCAAAGGAAATAAAAGATCTTCTGAATTGGAAAAGAGAAAATATATAAAGAAGAAGCAAGATAATGAAAACCTAATTAGTACCTCTGAGAAGTGATTGTAAGCATTCCTTTTCCCAAGCTGTGTGTCTCTGGGGTGGGGTGGAGAGAATAGAAACTGAAGATAGGTGTAGGAATCTGAGAGAAGACAGGATTGATGCTTTACACTTCAGGTGAAGCCAAAGTAAGTCACAAACCTTGTAAAATTCTCTAGTGTCATCATGGCGCAACAGCGGTAGCAAATAAATGGTGATATGGTGTATCTAGAATAGAGAGCCTAAAACTTTTCCAGTAATATTCTAAGGCCCAAAATAGGGATATAAGAGTGCTCAAATATTTCCTATTTCCCATAAGTAGAGAGCACAGTAGTAAAGGGGATGGCACACCTAAGATGACAGGATTAAGAAACTATAACGTCGGGCATAGATTCAGCGGATGCCATAAGGAATATTTGCCAAGAACCAAGAAAGAGACACTAGTTTCCCAACAATTTCATGGCATTAAATGAACCATTGGAGCTTTGATGTAACCCTGGGAAGAATGCAAGCTATTAGGAGGGAACATAATTTGACTGAGTAAACCTTGTATTCATTGAGTTTAGACTGAATCATCTATGATGAAGTGTTCAACCACAGAGAGAATGGGGCCTCAAAAAACATTAAATTCTGTTTTTAGGGGAAAATATCATCTCACACATTGGAGTTTGTGTTTTATAAACTTTATATTGACTGTATCATATAAACAGAGGCCATATATCACACATGAAATATAAGGAAGCACCAAAATGATTTAATCTAAAACTATTAAGTACTGTGAAATTAAATACATTATCAATGACATCCAAATAAACAGTAAAAGAAATGAGCTACATTTTCTACTTCAAAAGACAGTAAGCATAGCACATTAATGGATATCTACTGGGACCTTTTTTTGCCCAGTGACTGACAAATTAGGCTATAATGTGATCTGACTTACTCTAGTATTCAACATGGATTTTCTCTTTAAAATGTGGCAAAATGTGACTCAGTGTTTTTAAGATAACATAAATATTTGATTGGATGTGGTTCCATAGTGTAGCGGTTAGCACGTCTGCTTTACACTCAGAAGGTCCTGAGTTCATGCCCAGTGGAGCCATAGTCCATGGTCTACGGCCATGCCACCCTGAACAAGCCTAATGTCTGATCCCAGAAGCTAAGCAGGGTCAGGCCTGGTTAGTACTTGGATGGGAGACCACCTAAGAAGACTAGATGCTGTAGGCATAAATAATAATAATAAATAACAAGAAAAGCAGTTATAAGGCTTAAAGATTTATCATTGTAGCCCAGAGTACTCAAGGATAATTTCCTTGAAGTCTGAAGTTGCTTTATCTGGTCTACTTCAGATGGACTCCATTTCACTATGTCTAAATCATGTGCCTTAAGGCTTTATTTGTCATCTTTATTATAAACCTCCTCTTGGTAGAAAGCCACCGCTGTGTACTGCTATCATAAATGAAATACAGGTGCTCATTATTTTTATGCAGTGGAAAGGTGAAGTAAGACCCAATACTTTTTGTGATAACTAACAACATAACTATTTAGTGATCCAACTGAGTTGGTTGATTGGCTACTTTGAGGAGATAGATGTAGATTTTAATAGTGTTAGTGCAGTGCACTGACTCCAAGGAGACTGACATTTTAAAATGAGTATTCAATGACCAACGAATAGAGTACTGAACTAAAAAACTCATCACTGTTTATCAAACTTTTCTGCTTAAGAAAGGGCAAGCTGTAGCAACAATTATCATCCCTCCATTAGAAACAGATATGTTGGTGGATATATCTGGCTTTAGCAAAGACTACACATATAATGAAAATTAAAAACAAAGAAAGATATTAGATAATTGCCTAGAAGACCTTGGCACAATTGCTAATTAAGTAGTGTCTCAGGTGTTTAGTTGATTTAGGTTGAATGACACTCGGGAGAATGTGAAAATTGTTGAGATAAAGTCTGTAAAGATCTTAGAGCATCACAAGATTGTGACTAACAACAATTAACAACAACTTGATATAAAAGCCACTGCAATGCATTTTAAGAAACTATGCAATTTGACTGGTTCTAGAGCAATTTGACTGGTTCAAGAGGTCTTGTTAAGACATAGGCTACATCATGATGTCTCTCCTAAGTTCCAGATCTATTTTCCCAAGACATTTTTCCTTAGTAGTTGTTTAGGCATTTCACACTAAAATATCTAAAAACCAAAGTCAATAGCTTTTACTACTCATTGCTCCCAATACGCTCCTCTGTCTCTGTTTCTTATACTGGGGGATGGGAAAAAAAAATCCAAGTTAAAATTCGAGATGTCCTTGGTGTCCATACTGTGAATGTACCACAACAATTCTATTAAACAAATCCTCGAGTCTTCTTTCTCTCTCATCTTCATATCTAATTGATCAACAAGTACTGCTACTTCTTCTTCCTTAATATCTCTCTATTCCTTCCACTTTTCTCCATCCCATTGTCACAACAAAAGCCTCTTAAAAATTCTGCTTATTCCTAATACCTTTACCATACTGCAGGCATTTTAAAATGAGAATGTGATCGAGTAATTCTTCTGCTTAAAACTCATCATGCAGTTAGGATTAATATGATGGTAGGAGGAGGGCTAGGGGAGGGAAAGAGCAATTGGAGGGATTGTTTTATGAACTATATAGATGCCTAATCAATGTATGGTATATTTGAAACTAATTTAAATAAATAAATTAAAAAAAAAAACTCATCAAAGTTTCCGATTGCCTACAGGGTAAAGACTAATTTTTTTTTTTTTTTTAGGCGAGGCAGCCCTTGATTGACCTCATAGATTGCAAAGACCTTTTCATCTTATAATCCCTTATTTTTTAATTTTTATGCCTACAGCATCTGTTCTTCCTAGGTGGTCTCCCATCCAAGTACTAACCAGGCTCGACTCTGCTTAGCTTCTGAGATCAGACGGGATTGGGTTTGTTCAGGGTGGCATGGCCATAGACAAGACTAAAATTCTTGATATGTATTTCAAGGCCCTTTATGATCTTCCCTTGTCTGTTTGTGTCAGTATGACTCATTTTCAGTCATATTAAACTTCTCTCAGTTCTCTGAGCTCACCATATGTTCTCTTGTCTAATGGATGTTCTTTTTTTTTTTTAAGAACATTGTTACTCCCATAACATAACACTCTGTCTGGCTAACTCCTACTCATCTCCCATGTCTAACTTTAGATTAGCATCCCCAATGAAAACTCTCTTTTTCCTTTAAGAGTTGGCTAGCTACTTCAGTGACCACATGATATGATTAAATGTTTGCCTTCCCTACTGAAAAATATTTTCATATATGTACATTCAGCTCTCAGTAAAGGGCTTGAGATCTAATAAAACTAACAATCATATTAACAATAAATGACATCAGTGATCTTTATGTGTTTTAAGTATATTGCATGCATTGTTTAAACCTCATTAAAAAATTACATGCAGTAGATACTGTTATTATTCCAGTTTCACTAATGAGGAAACAGACATGGAAATGTTTGATTACATGTACCATGTGGTCAAACTGTAAGAAGTGGAGCAAATATTTGAACCCAAGAAGTCTGACTCCAAAGCTTGGACACTTAACTATCATACTATACTCTCTAAATGTTAATTTTATAATAGTCCTACCTGGATGAGGTAGCCTGAACTCTTTTCAAATTAGACACATCAGGACTTCCAGAAGAAGGGAACCCACATTGGTATGTATAGATACCTCTTATTGATGTGTGAGATTTCCGTAGTTCTCAATAAAAACTATTGAACAAGTGGAATGATTGAGTTTGTACCACATCATGGAAACAAAAGATAAAGAGAAAGGAAGCATAGGTTTTACATTCCAGGATTACAATGGACAATTAAAATATCTCAATATAGAAAACATTCATGAGAACAAGTACCTCCTTTGCCCATCAAAGTAGTGTGACTAAATGTCAAGTTCTGATTCAGAGTCAAAATAGGAGCTGAAGATACAAGTGAAGGAAAGAGTGAAACATTAATAGAAAAGAAAGAAAAAAGTATAGGACATTATTGACTTTAGGTCAATTCATTTTTTAATATTGCCAATCCAAAGAGTTGTCCTGAGTGTAAGTGGAATTTAGCATAACTTGTATCAAGGCTAGATTTGAAATTCTCAGGATATTGTATTATGCTGAGAATGTTATAACAGACTTTCAATGAGTTGAAATGTTATCCATGTTGCACTATTTGTTTCTCAATCATGTACAACTGTTTTCCTGTAAAATAATAAACCAGGAGAATTGGTCCCAGTTAAGAGCTCTGAATGTTAGACCTTTTGCTTTCTTTATTTCTAAGCTTAAGCAGACTTTGGGATATTCGTTAACAGAAATGACTGCATATTTGAACAGAGAGAGACTATCTTCGAATATTGAAGCTATTATATATAGGAAATCACTTTAATTGAGAAGTTTTAAAGTTATTTGTCCTTAAAATTCAAGAAAAATATTGTTTACTTGCAAGTACCAGACACGTGATAGAGCTGACATATCATGGAGTTTAGCACAAAACCCTACACATAGAAAACACCTGATAAGGGCCAGACATCAGCTGCTTGCATCAATGCTCTCTTATCCACCAGAACTTTTCACCAAACCATAGCTGGCTTTTAGCAAAACATGATGAGTTTTCAGTACATTTTTTTCACTTCCACATATCACGAGCACATCCAAAATTATGCAGTCCTATATCTGCCTAACAGCTACCCAGAGTTCTCTAAGGCAGAATCCAGTGTTACCCTCAAAAACAGTGCCTCATACTCTGCACTTTGCTTTATTTCACCATTGAACTTTACTTCTTTGGCCATCCATTTCTATGGGACTTGCCATCATCTAACTGGACCCCTAGGAAACAATCTGACAAATGGACTTTTTTTTTTTACAATGAATACTTTTTAAACTGAAAATGTTTAGAGATACAAAGAAATATTTTTTTCTGATAGTGAAATTTCAGATATAATGAGAAAGAATGAGGCATAGTAAAATCAAGTTAGTAAAATAGTTTTCTACTGTCATTCTCCTACAGAATATCAATTTTGAAATTAATGTATGCGAATGTTTTAGTGGAAGTCCTGGAGTTCAGTGGAGAAGTTACAGCACACTGTTGGAGGAAAAAAATATGAGATTGGACACACTGAAGGAGGTAAAAGGAACAGTTTCACTTTTCTCATATCACTTGTCCCCCAAAGTGGGTGAAAATAATATATAATGGAATATTATGTGCCATAAAAAAAGAAAAACCTGTTTTTTCAGACATATGGATGAATCTTGAGTTCATTATACTAAACGAAATAAGCCAGAGAAAGATAAATACTATATGGTCTCACTCATTTGTGAAATCTAAAAAAAATAAAAATAAAAAAATAAAAAATAATTAAGTTGAACTCAGAGAAATAGTGAGTAGAATGGTAGTTGCCAGCAGCTGGGTATGGGTAAAATGGGCAGTTGTTTGACAAAGGGTATAAACTTTCATTTATAAGATGAATAAATTCTGGGTATCTAATATACATAATGGTTACTATAGTTAATAATACTTTTATATAGTTGAAATTTGCTAAGAGAGTAGCATTAAGCGTTCTTACCACAAACACACACAGAGGTAACCATGTGAGGTAATGAATGTATTAAATAATTTGATTGTGGTGATTGTTTCACAATGTATACATATGTGATATCATCACATTGTACACTTCAAATATATACAATTTTACTTTTGAATTATACATCAATAAACTGAGGGAAAATGGGAAAGATTAGTGAATGAGATATTGCAAGTTAAGTTTTACTACCTGTGCATGTTGCCTAACCTATTACCTGAACACTATTTTTAGTGTAAATGGGTTTTCAGTGTGTGTTAACAGTAAGGAATTTAGATTCTCTCAATTGTGTCATAGGTTTTATATCTTGTCAGTGTACTTCTGCCTACTCTATACTTTAGAAGTCTAGAAGTCCAGGTTTATGTCAGAGTATATGGCTTATATTATCAAGAGGAAGGGATATACACTTTTCTATCATATAAAGAACTTTAATTAGTAAATTGGTACCAATACTTTCTCTATAATGGAATGACAAGATCAGTTTGATATAAATGAAGAAATACTAATCTGGAGCTCAAGCCACTCCTTCCTGATATTTCTTCCTCTATAATGTGAAGGATTTGAATTAGAAGATCTCTATAGCTTCTTCTGGATCCAATATTTTACTAATGTCTAATGCCAATATTTTAGTAAACAATGTGCTCACATATATTGTTACATTAAGCTTTCACAAAAATTTGGAAATGAGAGATGTTGAGGTTTTAAGTTCTTTACTCAAATGTATTATTTATTTAAAAAAAGACATCCTAGAAGATAAAAGTGTGTTTAAAATCCAAAGGAATGTATATCTAATGGTATGATATTAAACATTATAACAAATGTGTATGAGCATACATGCTCAAGAAACTGAGCTCCTCAAACTTGACCACCTGGTAGCTTTTATCCTTCTTAAAGTTGGCTTTAAACAAGTCAAGCACTATAAAATATACAATGTGCAATTCGGGGATAATTTTTCTACAGAAAATCCTGCACAAGTATTTCTTAATATTTAAATGATATGCATTTGCCTTTGGAGAATAAAATATTTGGGGTAAAGTTTTCAATTTTTCTATTGGAAATTCCCTTGCTTTTGAGGTCAAATTCATAAAATCCTCTTTAAGTACAAGGTCCTTGAGTTTAGCTCCTATGTTTTCTCCTATGCATTTTATTGTTTCATGTCTTATATTCAGGTCTTTAATCCATTTTGAGTTAATAATCTAGTTTCATTCTTTTGCAGGTGGCTCTCCATTTTTCCCAGCAACATTTATTGAAGAGGCTTTCCTTTCTCCACTGTATGTTTTTGTTTTTCTGTCGGAAGTTATTTGCCCAATAAACATGGATTTACATCTGAACTCTCAATTCTGTTCCACTGGTCTGTGTGTCTGATTTTCTGCCAATAACATGCCGTTTTAATTATTACCACTTTGTAGTATTATTTGAAGTCGGGCAGAGTGTTGCCTCCAGCCTCCTTCTTTTTTCTCAGGATAGCTTTGGAAATTCTTTTGTGCTTTTATACAAATCTGATGATTTTTTTTTTCTATTTCTTTAAAAAATGCCGATGGGATTTGATGGGGATTACATTAAATCTGTATAATGCTTTAAATAATAAAGTCGTTTTAACTATGTTGATTCTTCCCATGCAAGAACAAGCAATATTTTCCATTTTTTCTAATCTTCCTCGATTTCTTTAGAGTCTTATTAGAGTTTTCATTGTATATATACTTCACATGTTTCATTAGATTTATTCTCAGTTATTTTTGTTATTTTTACTTTTTTGCAATTGCAAAATGAATTATTTTTTCTACTTCTTTTTCTGATGCTTCATTAGTAGAGTATAGGAATGCTATGGATTTTTGAACATTGATTTTGTATTCAGAAACTCTACTGTATTTGGTTATTGTTTTTAGTATTGTTTTTCTGGAATCTTTAGGGATTTCTATATAGGAAATCGATCATCCGCAAATAGTGATAGTTTAATTTCTTTCTTTCCTATTTGGATGCCTTTTATATTTTTTTCTCGCCTGATTGCACTCGCTCGGACCTCCAATATGATATTGAATAACAGAGATGATAGTAGGCAGCCTTGCCTTATTCCTGATAATAGAGAGAAGGTTTTTATTTTTTCACCATTAAGTATAATGTTGGCTGAGAGCTTCTCATATATGGCCTTTATTTTGTTAAGGTATTTTTCTTCTATAGTGATTTTGTTAAGTGTTTTGATCATAAACGGATGCTGCATCATGTCGAAGGCTTTTTCTGCATCTATTGAGATGATCATATGATTCTTATTTTTTAATTTGTTTATGTGCTATATAACATTTCTCAATTTGAGTATGTCGAACCATCTCTGTACCTCTGGGATAAAGACTACTTGATCATGTTGTATAATCTTTTAAATATGTTGCCATATTCAGTTTGCTAGTACCTTATTTAAGATATTTGCATCTGTGTTCGTGAGAGATAATAGTCTGTAGTTTTCTTTTTTTCTGTTATCTATACAGGTTTTGGTATCAAGGTAATATTGTCCTCAAAAAATGTGTTAGGAAGTATAGCCTCCTCTTCGATTTTTTGGAAGATTTTGAGCAGAATAGGTATTAAACCTTCTTTGAATGTTTGGTAGAATTCACTGGTGAAGCTTTCTGGTCCTGGACATTTAATTCTTAGTAGGTTTTTCTTGATTCTTTAAATTTCATAAATGCTCATCGGTCTATTATATTTTCCAGTTCTTCTTGATTCAGTCTAGGAAGGTCGTATCTTTCAACATACTGGTAAATTTCTTCTAGGTTATTAAATTTAATGTTATGTGTTTTTCACAGTATTCTTGTATGATCCTTTGTATTTCTGCGGTGTCCGTCATCATTTCCACCCTTTTATTCCTGATTTTGTTTATACATATCCTTTCTCTCTTTTTTTTTTTTTTAGTGAGTGTAGCCAGGAGTTTGTCAATTTTATTAACCTTCTCAAACAACCAGTACTTTGTTGCATTTATTTTTTTCTATTGTTTTTTGTTGTTGTTGTTGTTTTGTTTTGTTTTCAATTTCACTTATTTCTGCTCTAATTTTGATTATTTCTTTCCTTCTTTGGACTTTAGGCTTCATATGTTCTTATGTTCTAGTTTTTTAGATGAAGCATTTGGTCGTTTATTTGGCTCGTTCTTGTTTTTGGAGATAGGCCCATAATGATATGAACTTTCCTCTTATGAACGTTTTTGCCATGTCTCAAAAGTTTTGATATGTTGTACTATCATTATCATTCCTTTCTATGTATCTCTGGATCTCTCTTTTTATTTCTTCTCTGACCCAGTTACTCTTCAGTGGCATGTCATTTAATCTCCATGTATTTGTGGTTCTTCCTGCTTCCTTTCTAAAATTGATCTCCAGTTTCAAAGCATTATGATCAGAGAGTATGTATGGTATGATTTCAACACTCTTATGTTTTTTGAGGCTATCTCTGTGTCCCAATATGTGGTCAATTGTTAAGAATATTCCATGTGCACTAGAGAAGAATGTATAAGCAACTGTTTTGGATGGAAGGCTCTTTAAATGTCAATTATGTCCAGTTGGTCTAATGTGCCATTTAAGGATGTTATTTCCTTATTGATTTTCTGTTTAGATGATCTGTCCATATCTGAAAGTGTGGTATTTAGGTCCCCTACTATGATAGTGTTTTGGTCTGTTTCTCCCTATTGTTCTGTTAGTAATTGCTTCACATGTTTGGGGGTTCCCTGATGCGGAGCATAGGTATTAATAAGTGTTATGTCTTCTTGGTGCTTGATTCCCTTTATCATAATAAAATGTTCCTCAGTATCTTTTTTTATCTTTTTTTTTTATTTTGAAGTCTATTTCATCCGATATTATTACTGCTACTCCCGCATTTTTCTGAATGTGATTGCTTGAAATATTATTTTCCACCTTTTGGATTTGAGTCTATATTTGTCTTTAGAACTAAGATGTGTCTCCAGGAAGCATCATATGGTTGTGTTTTGTTTTGTGATCCAATTTAC
>NW_011889025.1:4160704-4163009 GCF_000151845.1 Pteropus vampyrus | reverse complement strand
CTTGCTAAAAAACAGTTTGTGCTCATCTAGTTGTTTTTTCATTTCCTGAAATTATTGATATGAATCATTTCGGATCACACCAAGTTTTTTCAGAAGCACCATCCTGAATTCTCTGCCATTTAAGTTGTATATTTCTATGTCTGTAAGCTTATTTTCTGGAGATTTTTCTCTTTCTTTCTGAGGAGCTTTGTCACCTTGATTGTTTATGGTGTTTAATAGACTATTTTTCTGCCTGGGCATTAATGGAAGTGTATTCAGCTTTTTTTTGTTGTTGTTCCTGAAAGATTTATTATATAAAGATCTCTCTAGCTTGCTGCAAAGAAGTCATTTTTCTTTTTGTTTCTAGTAGGTGGTGTCTAATCCTCTTGGATCCCTGCTTTATATAAAGTCTTAATAATGCCTTTTTTTTCTCATATATATTTAATCACCCTCACTATCCTCCGTCTCAGTCCCTGTCAGTGTTAGCAACAGTTTTGGTAGCATTTGCTCAGTTTACCCTGAGGCTCCAGGGTGTTTGGTCTCTGGGCGGGAGGGGTCCTCTGGGTTGTGGGTTTGTGCCTGTGGCTCAACCTCACGTTTTTCAACTGCAGCTGGTAATAATCAGCTGTTGTTTTTCTGCCGTCCCTGCTTCTCTGCAGTCTACACTTTTGTGTTTTCTGCTCTGATGTCAGGCAGTGCCACCTTTCCTTGGAGCTCACAGATCTGTCAGGCAAGGCTGTTCAGGAAACTGACCACATCTTCTCTACTCCCCCTCCTCCTGCAGGGAGCTCTGGCTTTAGAAGCAGCTTCTTTGTTTCTCCCAGTATATAACCAGACTCCAGGGGTTCTGACCTGTGTGGTAGGTCTTATGCGCAGATCCCATGCTTAGACATACTTGTGTGCAGTTTGGGTCTTTTTTGTTGTTTTAGATGTTCAGCTTATTGCTGTTTCAAGGGGAGAGTTCTGGGACGTCTCTCACTCTGCCATATTTCTGATGTTACTCTGCAAATTCTTTCTTTTAAGTTTTTTTTTTTTCAAAGTGTTTGGAAAGTGGAATGGAAAATGAAAAAGCTATAGGCACCTGAGACCAACCTGTTAAATTTCATCATCACTTATACTGTTGCACATTAACACTTTAGGTGGTAGAGTGAATAACTTGAAATCTCTCCCCTTGATCACATTACCATCTCTTTAAAATGAATTGATATACTCAAAAATTACATTTGAAAAAAAAATGTGTAGACATGACTTTCCTGTTAATCCTCTTGTGTACAGTATACCTTTATTTTGGCTTCAAATACATCAGGAAAGAGGAGACCTTTTAATGAACAAAGGAGTTGAAGAATCTTCTATGGATAGTTAACACAGGTAATGGAAAACCCGAAAATTTTCCTTATTTCACTATAAAGAACACTTTCTGTGGATGTGTGAACAGAAAAATCACACCTGCTGAATACAGCCTTTTACTCTCCTTGTTATATTGAATAGATAGTAATTCAGTCTTACCCTTTGAATTTCCTTTTCTTAAACTACAGAAAGCTCCACGACCAAAGTTTTATAACAGTATGTGTCATAGCTTGATGGATATTTATATTTTAGTGCTCTTGATGAGGTGGGATAACTGTCTAAGATCAATTCTGGGAGAAATTCTAGTCAAAATAACACAACTAATCACACATAGCAGAAAACTTCTGTATATGACCAATGTAATCTATTTCATTTCATGTTGATCCTACTTAGTATAAATTCAAAGGAAGATTTTTTTTTACCTTCTTTCATAATTTTAGAGCTATACCCTAATTCGAGTCTATAGCCTCCATCTGTAATAATTAGTAGCCAGTCAACATTTGAGCAGGTGCTTTGAACTCTATATTCAATGATGAGGATTATTTTTTATTCATAATCTGCCACAATCTTTGTCCAGTTCCTCCAGAGAGCTAACTGAGGTTACAGTGGATTCGCTACCCTATAAGAAAGTGCAACTAAACTTCTGTTATAACAAGTTTCTAAAAATTAGAAAACTTAATCAAACTATAATAAAATTGTTGACTTAAACTTCATAAATGATTAAATCTTAAATTTGTGATTTCTGAATGCTAAGTGAACATCTGTACAATTGACAGGACAGTGATGTTCATCCACTTTATCTGTGTTTCCACCTATTTGCTTAAGGTAGCAGTAGAAACAGATCAGTTTATTATTTTATTAAAAATTCTGTATTAATTCAGTTCCATAACCACTCTCGATAGAGCTCAGCCATATCAACTCTTTAAAACCTTTCCTGCTGAATAACATTGTCAAAAGCTAATTAAATTTATTCATTCAT
>NW_011889025.1:4121451-4158384 GCF_000151845.1 Pteropus vampyrus | reverse complement strand
AAAAAAAAATGTGTAGACATGACTTTCCTGTTAATCCTCTTGTGTACAGTATACCTTTATTTTGGCTTCAAATACATCAGGAAAGAGGAGACCTTTTAATGAACAAAGGAGTTGAAGAATCTTCTATGGATAGTTAACACAGGTAATGGAAAACCCGAAAATTTTCCTTATTTCACTATAAAGAACACTTTCTGTGGATGTGTGAACAGAAAAATCACACCTGCTGAATACAGCCTTTTACTCTCCTTGTTATATTGAATAGATAGTAATTCAGTCTTACCCTTTGAATTTCCTTTTCTTAAACTACAGAAAGCTCCACGACCAAAGTTTTATAACAGTATGTGTCATAGCTTGATGGATATTTATATTTTAGTGCTCTTGATGAGGTGGGATAACTGTCTAAGATCAATTCTGGGAGAAATTCTAGTCAAAATAACACAACTAATCACACATAGCAGAAAACTTCTGTATATGACCAATGTAATCTATTTCATTTCATGTTGATCCTACTTAGTATAAATTCAAAGGAAGATTTTTTTTTACCTTCTTTCATAATTTTAGAGCTATACCCTAATTCGAGTCTATAGCCTCCATCTGTAATAATTAGTAGCCAGTCAACATTTGAGCAGGTGCTTTGAACTCTATATTCAATGATGAGGATTATTTTTTATTCATAATCTGCCACAATCTTTGTCCAGTTCCTCCAGAGAGCTAACTGAGGTTACAGTGGATTCGCTACCCTATAAGAAAGTGCAACTAAACTTCTGTTATAACAAGTTTCTAAAAATTAGAAAACTTAATCAAACTATAATAAAATTGTTGACTTAAACTTCATAAATGATTAAATCTTAAATTTGTGATTTCTGAATGCTAAGTGAACATCTGTACAATTGACAGGACAGTGATGTTCATCCACTTTATCTGTGTTTCCACCTATTTGCTTAAGGTAGCAGTAGAAACAGATCAGTTTATTATTTTATTAAAAATTCTGTATTAATTCAGTTCCATAACCACTCTCGATAGAGCTCAGCCATATCAACTCTTTAAAACCTTTCCTGCTGAATAACATTGTCAAAAGCTAATTAAATTTATTCATTCATTAAGTATAGATATTTTATATAGCACCTCTATGTACCAAGAATGTTAGATATTAGATCTATTGGATGAACAAGAAAAACAAAAGGTATCTACTCTTTACTTGCACACAATCTAGGTGAGCTAATAGCAAAGAGCAGAACAAATACAAATGCTGGGAAGTAATAAAGTTAAGTTAGAGTATATAAAGTGTGATGGGTAATAATGGAGACTGGCCACTTTTGGAGTATAAAATATGACTTTCAATTAATATCATAGAAAAAGTCTAAACTGAGATGAAATTTGATGAGGAAAATTTATTTATTTGAAAGAATTGACTTGAACCTTCAATCGATTTAAAAGTCAGACTTGTAGCCCCGCATAGACATAGTTTCAGGAGTCATTCAGTCTTTTTGGAGAAGATTTTTAGAGAAGCAGCATAGTTGAATGAAAAGAAAAATGGTATGTGAGACAAAATGTTTCAGTTTAATTGCTAGATTCTTTACACATGTATTACCTCTAAACCTCAAGACTTGTTTGCAAGATAGCTATATTCTTACTGCTCTTTTACCATGAGATTGGGTAAGGCACATATCATTCTAATCCTCTGTCTCTTCTATAAACTGGTGATAATATTAATATTGCTGGAAAATCTCTAAATTTAGTGTATTTTTAGTCTCATAGAAGAAATTTTTGTTTCCCTCTTGAAGTAATTCTAATATACAGGATTTTTTAAAGACATGTTATAACCCTAAGGGAAACAAAAACACTCATGTGTACATCATATGGTTCACTTAGCTAGCATTATTTAAAATTTCACAAGTTGTACTAGTAGTAGTAGTAGTAGTAGTAGTAGTAGTAGTAGTAGTAGTAAAAACTTAAGCAGCAATTTAAATTTAGAAACAGATTAACATTATTGATGTTTAGTTCAAAGACTAATGAAGAAATATAAAGGAACTTTCAAAATCATTTCCAACATAATGATATTACAATGTTTAGTTATCCTTTAGAACTTTCCAACATAATGTTTACCATCATCAAGGAGCATATTCCAAATAGTTATTTGGTGATACAATAATATCATCACTTTTCAAGCAGGTACAGTAACAAAATAGATACAATCTGTTTTTCACAATGTAAAACTATGTTGAATGCCAAAAGATAGAATTAAAACAAATAGCAGCTTTGAGTATACTTGGAACTAATTAAAAGAAATTAATTAATTTAAAAAACTATGGGGTAATAATATCAAAGTATATCAGGCAATTAATTAATAAAATTATATGTTTTCTTTGTGGAAAAATACATATATATTCTAAGATATTTCATTCTCTTCTTTATGGTTTTTGTGTTTGTTTTCAATCATTTATTATGTGATTGGTAAAAACTAACCCATGCAGTCTGCCAAAATAAATCCAGTATGACTTAAAAAAAACAGCAGCTTTAGAAATTTTAGTTTTAATGTGTTCTTTGAAAAGTTATCTTATGTCTCTATTATATATCACTTGGTGGACTAATGCCCAAATGATAATTGAATGACATCCATCTACAGATGTGCAAATAACCTGTTAATTGGGGAGTGTCTGGTGGGAATAAATTGACAATTATAATTTGCTAATCATAAGTTGGTTCATTCAGTGATAGTACCTACCAACCAATGCACTTGAATTTATATTTGCTGATTTTAAAAATTATTTGCAGATTTTTCATGATGGAGAATTGAGATTAAAAAATGACTATTTTTTGCTTTTGTAACTGAATAATAATTTGCTTTTTAATATTTGTGGAATTATCAATACTTATTCTTGCAAGCATAAACACATATGAGAAGTTAGTTTAAATCTATAACCATCTTAGAAGTATACTTTTCTTTTAATTTTATGCTTATAATACAATAATAATTGACTCTCCACATGTAAAATATATTATATATTATACTGCCATTTACTTTGCATCCTGATAAATGCAAATCTGTTAGTGTAATCATATGAGGAGTGTCCAAAGGTGAAATCAGTAGTAAGTAGGCCGTGAGAAAATTAAATTTTTATTGTATTTTGGATAGGCTTCTTGCTTATTTAATTATGTTCAATAGCTATCTGAAATCCATATATTATAAAGGGAGTTATCAGTGTGTGGTCCTAAAAATTCCAACTGAAGTCTTTGAAGCAATGTTTTAAAAAGTGAAGAAGAGGTTGAGATATCCAAGGTGGATGTTAGTATATAAGGGAGGAAGGGGCCTAATGTAGCTGAAATAGCCAGTGGCTGAGCATGAGGAAGACTGACTTTTAGTCTAGATTGCTGTTACCACATGTTTGACCTGGTTTATTCAACAGTTAAATGAGAAAAGTTGATTAGATGATTCCTAATAGAATTTCAGTAATTATATTCTATATTTCTATTGCTAGAAATATTCTTGTGGTGGCCTATATTTTCCAAAGATGAGGTCTGCAAAATCATATACATAGTATCTTATGGCTCTGTGAATTGACAGAGCTACTTCATGGGGGAAAACGTTTCTTAGGAACATCACTAATAATATATAGAGATCTTAATAGAAACCATAATTTACAAGATAGAAAGAACTACAGATCCCAAAAGAGAGGGGTGCATATAGTTCTTATTTGAAATATAATAGCCACTCTCTGTGGCTATATATTGATGGATATAGTGTTTTTCAATATAGTTTTTTGTTTGTTTGTTTGTTTGTTTGTTTTGTTTTGTTTTTGTTTTGGGTTTTTTTTGTTGTTTTTGTTTGTTTTTTGCCTAATATGACAGAAACCACTTCGAATTTGGGAACAAGAATTTAGATCTTATTTCTAGTTATACTAGAGCTCGGGGAAGTAAATGGCTCTTCTTTTTTCTTTTTGTAGTATAAAAGGGGGACCTCAGATCTACAGGTTGTATAAATGTTGTACATTATAACATCCAAGATATCAGGCTCAAAACTTATTCTAAATTGTACTTGAACCTTTGCATAAGTACATAACAGATGGTTATTGCAAAACTCTTGCACCATGCTGGTATTAACACTAATTTTGAATTATGTGCAGATTTCCTCATGTGCAGAATGGGAACAGTTAGATCTCTAGTTCAGAGTAAAATACACAGAAATTAGAATATCTTCCCCATTATCAGTCTATGTTAAGACATACAAAAGTAAATTATTAAAATGATTATAAGTTTCTATCTTAATGAAGTTAAACATTTCAAATATATGATTTTTTGAACTATCTTTTTAAAATTTAGCCAGAGAATTCTGGGAAAGTTTGTGGAGTGCTGACAAAGTTTTGGATCAGCCCCACAAATGTATTAAAAAAAAATAACAATAACAAAAAAAAATACTTCATGACTAACAATTACTATATAAAAAAAACTGATAATGCATCCTTAAAAAAACATACTTAGAGACAAATCAAGAAATAGAACCAGATTGATTGGAATTGTCGAATATGAGGAAAATGTGATTCTAAGGAAAGAGGCCTTTCAATGGATCTAAGAGCCAGAACACTGAAAATCAAATTAACAACAGGCACTCATCCTCAAAATGAAGGGTTATTACTAAGTATGGGAAGCTTGGCAGTCAATGAAAAACAGCATGTAAAGCTGGGATTGAATTATACAGGCTCTAGTTTTCCAGAGAGTACAAAAGGAACCATGTAAAAGTCTGATAGTAAATGGAACTGTCTGGCCCTAATAACTCAAAATAAACCAACCAAATCTCAGCTCTCTACACATGGAGGAGAAACTAGTGGGACTATAATATAATCTGAACAGCTCATGGAAATTCAGGGAAAAATAAATTAAGGTTGAGGTCAATATGGGGGAAAGGAGCAGAGAAGGCATATTGTGTGGTATCTTAGTCCATTAGAGCTGCTATAATAAGATACCACAGAATGGCTAGCTTATAAACAACAGAAATCTATTTCCCACAGTTCTGGAGGCTTTAAGTTCCAGATCAGAGTACAGCATGGTCAGGTGAGGGTTCTCTTCAAGATGACAGACTTCTCCTTGTTTACTCATATGACAGGAGGGGCTAGGGAGCTCTGTGGGCTCTCATAAAAGGGCATAAATCCCATTCATGAGGGTTCTGCTCTCATAATCTAATCACCTCCCAGTTTCATTTGCCTAAATGAAATCTACTAATGCCATCACCTTTGAGGGGTAGGGTTTCAACATGTGAATTTGGCAGGTGGTGAGAGCCATAAGATATTATGCATATGATTTTGCAGGCCTCACCATTTAGCACGAGGCTGGGGGGAAGCTGCATTATTTTTAATACTTCATGAAAACAACAAAGAAGGAATCTTAGAGTTGAAAAGCTAGGAAAGCATCTACCTTCCTCTTCTAAGAGTATGGGAAAATTACCTCACCTAAACAGAGAGAAATATAAAGATGGCAGCAGACTTCTCTTTGGAAAAATGCAAGGTACAAGGCTGTAGAGCAACATCTCTAAAGTGCTAAAAGATTTTTTAAAAAAATGTTGAAAACCTGGATTAAATAACTAGTGAAAACATCTTTCAAAAAAGACAACAATATTTGTTCAGACATACAAAACCTGAAAGATTTTGTCACCGGTAGACCTAAAGTATAAAATAATTCCTTTAGACAAATGAAAAATGAAGACAGAAATATGAATCAACAACAAAAAAAGCATAGAAATGATAAATATGGGAGAACATATAAAATGTTTGTCTCTAAATATCTATCTATAGAATATTTAATTATTTAAAGCAAAATAATAACAATATATTATAGGGGTTATATAAAATGAAAAAGTAAAATGTATGGCAGAAATTGCCCAAAGTCCCATGAGAAAATGGAAATATACACTTGTAAGGCTCTTATACTGTACATGAAGTAGTAAAATATCACTTGAAGATGGATAATAATACTTTGGAAAAATATATTGTAAACTCCAAAACAACCACAAAAGCCAAGAACACAAATAATTGGATATCTCTAATCCTATCACTTTTGCCTCATATCATATATAAAAAAAAATCACTTAAAATGAATCAAAGATCATAAATATAATACATTTAAGATATGACAATAATAAAAATAGTCAGAAACTATAAAAATTTATCAACAAATTTGACATTTTAAAAATTAAAAAAAAATACCATTTACTCTTCTAAAGAAATTATTAGGAAAATAATTTCAGAGTAGGAGAACTATTTGCAAAACTAATATCTGACAAAGGACATGTATCTGGAATATATAAAGTCCTCCTTCAACTCAGTTATAAGATGACAAACAACTTAATTAAAGATAGGCCAAAGATTTTTATAGGAACTTAATCAGGGAAGATATACAAATGGCAAATAAGCTCATAAAAAAATATTTAATGTCATTAGTCATTTAGAAAATGCAAATTAAAACCACAAAGAGGGAACATTATATTCCAATTTGAGTAACTTATATTTAAAAGCTTGACTATAGTTAGAATTAGCAAGAATGTGGAACAGCTAGAATACTCCTACAATACTGATAGGAATATGAAATGTTATACTTTAGACAATAATTTGGTAGTTTTTTAAGTATTTGAATATATACCTACTATAAATTTTAGTCACTTCAACTTTATGTATTTACTCAAGAAAGATGTAATGCTGAAAACAATAAATTTACTTTAATATGAATGACTGGAAAACAAGAGTGTAAGGAAATCAATAATCAACTACATAGAGTCTGTATTTTAAAGTTTATAAATATGTAAAATTAAAATATTGCACAACATTAGCACAATAATTTGAAGAGGAGTAAAAGCTGCTATACTATTCTGAGTTTATACAATATAGGTAAAATGACATAATAAGGATTTAATGTATACTAAAGTGAGTTGAAGATGCATATTCTAATCAATAAAGTAACCATAAACAAAGAGTTGTCACTAAAAATTAATGAAAGAGTTCAAATTGAATTTAATAATACCTAAATAAATGAAGAAATATAATATTTACATGGGTAGGAAAAATTAAGATTTTTAAGATATAATTTCTCTACATATATCGGTAAAGTCAATATATTCACCCCCCAAAATTCTGCAGGATTCTTTTGTATACTCTAAAGTTTATAAATAAATTTAAATGACTAGAAAAATATTGCATAAGAAGTACAAAGTTTGATGATTTAGTACTCTCTGATTTCAAAATATCTACAAAGCTACAATTAGGACTTTGTGGGATTGGCATAAGTGTAAACACTTGGAGCAAATGGAATAGAATGTCAGAAGTAAATTCAGAAATATGTATTCTTATTTTCAATAAAGTCACCAATTCAATTCAATGGAAAAAAAAATGTTTTGCAACAAATTGCACTGCAACAGGATATCCACATGGAAGAGAAAGGAATCCTATCTTGTACTATACATCAAAATTAACTTTTGTTTCTTATTATACACATAAATGTAAAAAATGAATAATTAAATGTTTCTAGTATAGAATATATGGAAAAAGCTTTCCAATAGAAGACATAATTTAGGAAATTAAATTAAATACAATTAAAAGTTCTCTGACCATTATTCATCAAAGGAATGCAAATTAAAATATGGTAAGATACCACAGCTCACACTAAAATTTCAAAAGTTAAAAAGACTGAATAAGGTAAGAATGTTTATGCTCACTACTCTGTTCAAAATAGTACTGAAAGTCTTTGCCATGGCAATAAAATAAGAAAAAAATACATATATTAGAAAAGGCAAAATAAAGCTGTCCTTATTTACATATGACACAATTGTCTATGAAAAAAATACCATGGGAAATACAAAAAAATCCTAGAACTAATAAGTGATTTCAGCAAAGTCTCAAGATACAAGATAAATACACAGAACTTTATCTTATTCCTATATTCTGATAATGAACATGTGAACTAAAATTAGAAGGAAAATATATTTAAAATCGATCTAAAAAATAAATACTTTGGTATAAATCTAACAAAATTATGAGAACTGTGTGCTATAAATAACAAAATGCTGATTAAAAAAATCAAAGAAGATTTAAATAAATTAAGATACATAGCATGTCCTTCAGTTGAAAGACTCAATATAGTAAAGATGCCAATTTCCCCCAAATTGATACATGGGTTTAATGCAACTCTTATCAAAATTACAGCAAGATTCGGGGGTAGATATTGACAAGCTTAATCTAAAATTTATATGGAAAGGCAAAAGAGGTAGTAGAGTTAAAGCAATTTTGAAAAAGAATAAATTGGGACAAATCTCTCTACCTGATATTAAAACTTACTATATAGCTATAGAAACAAGAGAGTATGTTATTGGCTGAAGGACGGATATACAGATTAATTCAACAGAATAGAGAACCCAAAATAGAAATATACCCATATGAATACCCACAGCTGATTTTTGACAAAGTAACAAAAGCAATTCAATGCAGTTGAATTCAATAGTCTTTTCAACAATTGTTGCTGGAGCAATTAGCTATCCACAGACCAAAAAATAAAACAACCTAAACCCTCACATTCACAAATTATTTAAAAATCGATTATGAATTTAAATGTAAAATTATAAAAAATTTAGAAGAATTCAGAGAAGAAAATCTTTAGAGGCTAAGGTTAAATAATGAGTTCTTAGATATGATACTAAAAGCATGATCTATAAAAAGGACAAGTAATAAGGTGGACTTTATCAAAATTAAAAGCTTTTGCTTTGAAAAAGATTCTGTTAAGCGGATGAAAAGACAAGCTACATATTTGGGGGGAATACCTGCAAATCACATATCAAACAAAAGACTTGTAACTAGACTATATAAAGAACTCCTAATACTGAGCAATAAAAAAAAAAGAACCAATTATAAAAGGCACAAAAATGTGAAGATACATTTCACTGAAGAGGATGTATGAATGGCAAATAAGCATATGAAGAAATGTTCAACATTATCTATTAGAACAACCAAAGTAAAATAAAACAAAAAATAGTGACTACCAAATACTGGCAAAGATGCAGAAAAATGATCAAGGAGTAAGTGGAACTCTCAAACATTGATAGTGATATTAAGAATACCACAGAGTTCCAATCAAGATGGGGGTGGAAGGGCTAAGTAAAAGCAGGTTTTATCTCCTTCTATGACTGCATTAAAATTACAACAAAATTATAAAACAAATAACTTGGAGAATTGCCTGAAATTCAGCTAATCATAACACATATCTGAGGATATAAAGAAAAAGCCACATTGAGACCAGTGAGAGAGGCAAAGATGCAAAGCAGGCTGGTTCCACACCTGTGCGTGGCAGTTGAGCACTGGGAAAGAGAGCATGGCTGAAAAGGCCACTCTGAAGGACTCCAGGGTTCCAGTCCTGGAAAAAGGAGTTCTCACAAAATATGACTGTAAAAACCAGTGGGAATTCTGGCCATCTGGGTGAGACCGAAGGAATCTGAAAACTGAGACTTCCTCTTAAAGGGTGCATGCACAAACTCATTTGCTCACAGACACTCACCCTGGGCACAGACAGAAGGTCAACAGCCTAAGATGCACAAGAGACATATGGAGAAAGACTGAGTTTTGTGGTGCCAGGCAAGGGCTGGAGGTCAGATGCCATTGCTCCTTTCTTGGGCCCCCAACTGTGGCAGTCTACAGGTGAGTGCCATCTTGCCTGTATTGAACTCTCCCCTAACATGGCTAATCCTGAAGCTACACTGCCCTGGTGAGATTGGCCCACTCCATCCATGTCTTTCTGGGGCCCTTTCCCATGCAGTCCACAAATTGCCCATGGTGGCCCATTCCCTCAACTCGCACAACCCTCACACAGCCCACACGTTTCAGAGAAGACTTTTGCTGGAGGGCCACAGGTTCTAGCCCAAGCTGCAGTGTCTGTGGGCCTGAGGCAGATAGTGGTTGACCTTGCTGTGATCTGATACTTTTGTAGGAAGCAACAGATTCAGCATGCACATGAAACCTGACTCTGCATTAGCCAAGAGAAATTCACTCATTTTACCCCACTGACTCGCTGGGTCCCTGCCTCACTCAAATTGTATACTACCCCAAAGCTCTTTTAGCTGCAGAGTCTTACAGGCAACTGGCCAAAAGCCTGAAGCCTTGAGGTGCATTGGTCCTTATGTTAAGCTACTCCAGGCCCAGTACTGGGGGTAAGCAAACAGCGGCTCACAATGTGGTCTCTCCCACTTGCTTCCAGATATAGCATAGGCAGAAACCATTCACAGATTGCTTTGGAGCTCTTACCAATTAGCCTTGAGCAATCAAAGACAGCAGTGGATTTGGGCCTACATGGGAGCCCCTCCCAAGGGGCCACAAAACCAAATCACTTGAGGATGACCAAAATAGAGTAACACTGGACTAACTCCATAAATGACACACACAAAGAGTGATCTCAACAGGTACACAAGACTTCTGGGGCAAATTCCACTGCACGAGGTCAGCCCCCATATAGTAGCTCATACCCTATGGGCATGGCCAATCTCCACAGCCCAGTCAGCCTGAGCATCAATCCCATTGATGCAATCAAGGCTCATTTGCAATAAAAAAAACACACACAACCACTCAAGGAACACACCCAGACCCCAGGTGCAGGTGATAAGAAAGACTGTGCCATTGGGCCACACAGGACACCAACTACATAAGACTACCTGGCCAAAGCTGGGAGATGTAACAAGCCTTGCTAATACATAAAAATGAACATAGATCAGGCAACTAAAATGAAAATAAAAAAAAAAAAAGCAGAATGAAACATGTTGCAAATGAAACAAAAGAAGTAAACTCTGGGGGAAAAAAAATGAAAAAAATGGAGGCAAGGAATCTACCAGAGATAGAGTTCAAAACACTGGTTATGAGGATCCTCAGCAAACTTAGTGGAAGAATAAATAATCTCAATGAGGACTTCAACAGAGAGATAATAAGCTTAATAAAGAACATAGAGTCCATAAAGAAGAACCAGTCAGAAATGAAAGAAAAAATAACTGAAATGAAGAATACACCAGAGAATGAGGTGAAGAGTTAAAGAAGTACAAATTAATAGTTGATAGATGGTCATGAGGATGGGGAGCATGACATAGAAAATGCAATTAGCAGTAATGTAATGGCTAGGTGGAGAGCCAGAGGAGAGAAAGAACAATTAGGAAAATCATTTTATAAACTATATAATTGTCTAACCACTGTACTGTATACTTGAAACTAATAAAATAAAATTGAAAAAAAAAAGGAATACACTAGAAAATAATCAACAGTAGAATATATAAAGTAGAAGAAAAGGTAACAAAAAACACCCAATCAGAACAGCAAAAAGAAAAAAGAACCAAAATAAATGAGGAAAGTTTATGAGACCTCTGGAACAACATCAAACGTACCAACATTCACATTACACGGGTACCAGAAGGAGAGGAAATTGAGCAAAGGATTAAGCACCTATTTGAAAAAATAATAAGAGAAAACTTTCCTAACCTGGTAAATGAAATAGACATACAAGTTCAGAAAGTGCAAGGAGTCCCAAACAAGAACTCAAACAGACCCAGACCAAGACACATAATCATTAAAATGTCAAAGTTGGAGACAAAGAGAGAGACCTAAAGCAGTAAGAGAAAAGCAACTAGTTACTTACAATGGTACTCCCACCAGAATGTCAGCTGGTTATTCAACAGAAACTTTGCAAGCCAAAAGAGATTGGCACAAAATATTCGAAGTGATGAAAAACAAGAACCTGCAACCAAAGATTACTCTATACAACAAAGCTATTAATTAAAATTAAAGGTGAGAGAGTCTATGGCCATGCTACCCTGAACAGCCCAATCTTGTCTGATCTTGGAAGCTAAGCAGGGTTGGGCCTGATTAGCACTTGGATGGGACACCACTTAGGAAGACCAGGTGCTGTAGGCATAACAAATTAAAAAATAAGGGATTGTAACCTGACAAGGTCCTTGCAATCTGTGAGGTCAACCAAGGATTGCCTCGCCTAAAATAAATAAATTAATTAATTGATTGATTGATTGATTAAATTAAAGATGAGAGAAAGAGCTTCCAGACAGGAAAAAAGCTAAAGGAGTTCATCACCACCAAGACAGAATTACAAGAAATGTTAGGAAGACTTCTGTAAAACTAAGAAGGGGGTGAGGGGAATCACAAATATGAGTAAGAAAATGGCAATAACTATGTACCTATCAATAATCATTTTTAATGTAAATAGATTAAATGTTCTAATAAAAAGACATAAGGTAGCCAAATGAATAAGTAAAGAAGACCCATATATATTCTGTCTACAAGAGATCCACCTCAGATCAAATGACACACACGAGCTGAAAGCAAAGGGATGGAAAAAGACATTTCACGAAAATGGAAATAAAGAAAATCTGGGGTAGCAATACCTACATCAGACAAAATAGACATTAAAAAAAAGGCTATAAGAGACAAAGAATAGCATTACATAATAATAAAGGGATTGCTACAACGAGGGAATATAACCTTAGTAAACATATACACAGCCAACATAAGAGCACCTACATATATAAAGCAATTATTGACTGACATAAAGAAATAGATTAACAGTACTACACTCATAGTAGGAGACTTTAATATCTCATTGACACCAATGGACAGATCTTCCAGATGAAAAATCGATAAGAAAACAACAGCCTTAAAGGACATACTAGACCAGATGAATTTAATTGCTATTTTCAGAGCATTTCATCCCAAAGCAGCAGAATATACATTCTTCTCAAGTGCACATGGAACATTTTTCAGGACAGACCACACGTTAGGCAACAAAGCAAGTCTCAGTAAATTTAAAAAGACTGAAATCATACCAAGTATCTTCACCGATCACAATAATATGAAACTAGAAATCAACTAAGAGAAAAAAAATAGAAACTACACAAACATATGCAGACTATATGGCATGCTACTAAACAATGAATGGATTAAGAATAAAATCAAGGAAAAAAATCAAGATATCTAGTGACAAATGAAAATGAAAACACGATTCAAAGTCTATGGGACACAGAAAAAGCAGTCCTAAGAGGGAGATGCATAGCATTACAGGCCTACCTCGAGAAACAAGAAAAATTTCAAATAAACAATCATATCTTACACTGAAAAGAACTAGAGAAACAACAGCAAGCAAATCTCCAAGCAAGTCGAAGGAAGAAAATAAAAAGATCAGAGTGAAAATAAAAGAAATAGTGTATAGAAAGGCAGTATAAAAAATCAACGAAACCAAGGGCTGGTTCTCTTAAAGGATAAACAAAATTGAAAAACCCTTAAGCATACCCATCAAGAAAAAGAGCGAGGGGCCCCAATTAGAGAAAATCGGAAATTAAAGAGGAGAAGTTACTACAGACTCCATGGAAACACAAAGGATTTTAAGAAAATACTACAAGAAATTATATGCCAATAAATTAGACGGTGTAGAAAGAAATGGATACATTCCTTGAAACATATAATTTCCCAAGACCAAGTCAAGAAGAAAGAGAAAATCTGAACTGATCAATTATCACCAACAAAATCAAAACAGTAATAATAATGATTAAAAAAAACCTCCCAATAAGCAAAAGTCCCAGACCAGATGGCTTCATAGGCAAATTGTCTCAAACATTCAAAGAAGAATTAGTGCCTATTCTTCTCAAATTATTCCAAAAAATTCACAAGGAGGGAAGGCTGCCTAATTCTTTCTACAAGGCTACCATTACCCTGATTCCAAAACCAGACAAAGGCATTACAAAAAAAGAAAACTACAGGCCAATATCCCCTATGAACATTACTGTAAATATCCTCAACAAACTATTAGCAAACCAAATTCAGCAATACATTAAAAATATATGCAATGATCAAGTTGAGTTTACTCTTGAGATGAAAGGTTGGTGTAATATCTACAAATCAATTAATGTGATATACCACATTAACAAACTGAAAGATCAAAATCATATAATCATACTAATAAATTCAGAAAAAGTGTTTGACAAAATTTAGCTTTATTTATGATAAAAACTCTGAGCATAGTGGGAATAGAGGGACTATACCTCAACATAATAAAGACCATATAGGATAAACCTACAGCTAACATCATATTCAATGGGGAAAGGCTAAAAGTGTTTTCTTTAGGATCAGGAACAAGAAAGGATGTCCACTTTCATCACTTCTATTCAACATAGTATTGGAAATTCTAGCTGTACCAATCAGACAAGAAAAAGAAATAAAAGGCATCCAGATTGAAAAATAACAAGTAAAAAGGTTATTATTTGCAGATGACATGATACTATATATGGAGAAACCTAAAGATTCTACAAAATTAATATTCAGAAGTCAATTGCATTTTGATACACTAATAGCAAACTTTCAGAAAAAGAAATTAGGAAAACAATCCTATTTACAGTTGCTTCAAAAATGATCAAATACCTAGGAATCAAATTAACCAAAGAGGTAAAAGACCTGTTCTAATAAAATTATAAGTCACTGAAAAAAGAAATTAAAGAAAGTTCAAGTAAATGGAAAAATATACTGAGCTCAAGGGTAGGAAAAATCAACACATTAAAATGGCCCTATTACCCAAAGCAAGCTATAGATTCAATGTAATCTCTATCAAAACAGTAATGGCATTTTTTCAGAGAACTAAAACAAATAACTCAAAAATGTATATGGAACCATAAAAGATCTCGAATAGCCACGACATCTTGAGAAAGAAGAAAAGAGTTGGAAATATCACACTACCTGATATCAAAATTTATTATAAGGCTATAGTAATCAAAACAGCATGGTTGTGGCATAAAAATTGAAATATAAGTCAATGGAACTGAATAAAGATCCCAGAAATTAATCCACTCCTATATGGTCATTTAATATATGATGAAGGAGGCAAGAATATACAATGGTGTAAAGATAGTCTCTTCAGCAAATGGTGTTGGGACAACTGGAAAGGTACATGTAAAAAAATAAAACTGGACAACTTAAAATGAATTAAAGACTTAAATGTAAGACCGGATATCATGACACTTCTAACAGAAAACATAGGCAGTGAACTCTCTGATACTGCTACTAATAACTTCTTTTCTGATATATCTCCTTGGACAAAGAAAACAAAAGAAAACAAATAAGTGGGACTACATCAAACTAAAAAGTTTTTGCATAGCAAAGGAAACCATCAACAAAACAAAAAGATAGCTTACTGAATGGGAGAAGATATTTACTTATGATACATCTGACAAGGGGTTAATACCCAAAATTTATAAGGACTCATATAACTTAACAACAAAAAAAATGAATAATCCAACTAAAAAATGAGCAGAAGGCCTGAATCGGTATTCTCCAAAGAGGGCATACAAATGGCCAATAGACATATGAAAAGATGATTAATGTCACTAATAATTAGAGAAATGCAAATTAAAATCACAATGAGATATCACCTCACACCTCCCAGAGCAGCCTATCACCAATAAATCAAAAACAACAAATGTGGTCCAGGATGTGGAGAAAAGTGAACCCTTGTATACTGTTAGTAGGATTGCAAATTGGTATAGCCACTATGGAAAACAGTTTGGAGGTTTCTCAAAAAATTAAAAATACACCAATTTTTTGACCCAGCAATTGTACTTCTGGATATTAATCCAAAGAAAACCAAAACACTAGTTTTTAAAGTTCTATGCACTCCTATGTTCAAGGCAGCATTGTTCACAATAGCCAAGATATGGATGCAACATAAGTGCCCATCTGTAGATGATTGGATAAAGGAGTTATGGTACATATATGCAATGGAATATTCCTCAGACATAATAAACAAAATCTTACCATTTGTAATGATGCGGATGAACTTAGAGGGTATTATGCTGAGTAAAATAAATCAGACAGCAAAAGATAAATACCATATGATTTCACTTATATGCGAAATCTAAGGAAGAAAAGAAGTAGACAAACTAAACAAAACAAACTCACCAATACAAAGAGCAAACTGGTGATTGCCAGAGGGGATAGGATCCAGGGACCTAGGTGAAAAAAGTGAAAGGATGAAGAAGTAAAAATTAGTAATTACAAATCAGTCACAGGGATTTAAAGTATAGCTTAGGGAATAAAGTCAATATTATTTTAATGGTTGTATGTAGTACCAGGTGGGTGCAAGAGTAAATGAGGAGATCACTTCATAAATTATATAAATATCTAACCATTGTACTGTATACCTGAAACTGATAAGGTAATAATAAAAAAATGAATCAGAAGAAAAAGTAAAAAAAAAAAAATACCACAAATAAATAAATAATAAACAAATAATCAACTACCTTTGACTCAGTAATTCTATTCCAAGAGAAATAAATACACAAATATACAAAAAAAAGATTTTTACAATGATATTCAAATTCGTGTTGTTCTTTATAGTCAAAAACTAGAAACAACTCAACTGTATATCAATAGAGGAATGTATAATCAAGTAGTGAATACTATTCACAAATAAAAAGGAAGTAAATACTGATGAACAAAAAATATGATTAACCTCCAAAATATGTTGAGCACAAAAAGCTAGACACAATGGAGTATAAACTCTGATTCCATTTATATGAAAATTTAATTCAAGCTAAACTTAATTTATGGTAGAAAAAAATCAGAACAATGATTATCTATGGGTAGGACATTTTAATTTTAAAAGGACACAGAGAACTTTCAAGGTAATGAAAATGTTCATTATCTTGTTTTGATTAAAAGTTACAGGAATGAATATTATCAAAGTTCAAAGAACTGTGTAATTAAGATCTATGCATGTTAATGTATCAAGCATAAACTATAATAAAAGGTAATAGAAAAATGTTGGTTCAAAGTAATTTTAGTAACAATGAAAATGCTTTTTATTTTAAAATTAAGTGGAAAAAAATTAGGACACAAACTTTTTTTATCTAGTATCAAATATGTTAGAAACAAATAAAGAAAGCATACATGAAATAACTGAAAGGAATTATGTCAAAATATTAATAAGGGTTAGGACCATGCATGTGTATCTTTTTCTTTTCTACCTTTCTGTTAATTCAAATTACTTTTGATGAATGTATATTACTGTAAAGATTAAAATACATTCAAAACTATTTCAAAATAAAAATACAGAAATTAAATAGATTTCAGTAGAAGACTTTTCATAAGAATTAATTTATAAATCAAGACAAACACACAAGAAATACCTAACCATTTATCAGACCATGTGTTCTCAGTTTTTTCTTAACTGGTTTACTGAATGACTAGGACTAAATCAATATGTTGTAAGCAGAAACCAGCTTAAATATTATTATTTTTACTTCCCTTTAAAACTTTCTCTGAGATTATTTCTTTTTTTCTACTCCTGGTTGAAAACTCACCGATGTCCCAGATTATTTTTGTTTGTTTGTTTCTCTTAGATCATAATCAAATACTCCCTTTGTTTTAAAATTAGGGATCTAACCCAATATAATAGTCACATTACTTCAATTCAGTCCAGTGTAATAGTTAAATTCTAATTTAATTTAGTGTTTTTTTCTCACTAGTGAGGGCTGACCCAAACAAGAAGCCTGGAGTTAGGACATAGTAGGGAGAATGGACATAGTAGGTCATTTCTCTATTTTCTTATTCACCTCCTTGCACGCTTTGCAAGATTTCTGTTCCCTACAATTTTTTAGTGAGGAAGTTGCAAGAAAATAGTAACCTAGCATTCTCAGTCCTCTGAATATGGAGAATGTAATATTATTGTTTCTTTCACTTCTGAGACTCTTTTTTAAAGGTTCCATATCAGGAACCTCCTAATGTAGATATTTTAATGAAAAATATGCCTTTTCTTTAATGGGCTTCTCAAAATCTTCCCCTCTCTATCTGATGAGCTTTGGGTTTCTCTGCAATATTGGAGTCAAATCTTCCCAACATGATCCTTTTTAAGACTCACCAGGCTGATTTTCTCTAAAGAGGTCCACATTTGCTTCTTAAAAAGATATACTTTTGTCCACTTTCAGTGAAAGTTCAGCCTGCTTTCAACAGATCCTTCTTTTTGTTTTACTACTTTAGGCTAATGATACCAGCTAGTTTCTCACCTTTACATTCTCAGGCAAGTGTCAGTCCTGTGTCTCACAAATTTCATAAACACATTTCAAACTCTCCCAGGGGTACCTTTGAAACCTCTCTCTAGCTTGCTTAAGATAAGAGTAAGAGTACTCTACTCCATTCCATGGTAGATTGTACACAAAACAATATAATATTCTCTAAAGATAGATTAATTCTTCTGTCCATTTCTATATAAAGTCTTCAATACTTTCCAAGTAGATGAATACATAATATTGACAGAACCAGTTTAGTAAACCCATAGAATCTGCTGAACTGGAGATCTGGTTCCAGAGCCACTACATCCAGTCAAGAAAGTTGTACTACACATAGACATCTTGCAAAGGAGTGGTTTGGCTTACCAAGGCTTCTGTTAAAACCCTGTACTCGGTTAGTGCCCTTCTGTGCTCAAATAGCACAGTATGCATTCTTCTTATCATAACAATACTATAGTACTATTTTCGGTTTTACTTATTTTCCTTACTAGATAGTGAACCACTTGATAATAGAGTCTGTCTTTTCTCTCTGTATTCATATGGCAAGACCTGTTTGGCACCTTATTAAATAAATAAATCTATCTTTGCCTTATAATCTAATGACAAAATAGGTTCCAGTGCCCTGTTCCAATATATTACCCGTTTTTGGATTACTGCTTTACTATATAACATGTCTTGTGCACTGAAACAGCAAAGACTTTCAACACGGAAAACTAAAACATGGTCTCAGAGGAGAAAATATACAAATTAATTGAGTTCAGATATCTTATAAAGGCAGAACAAACAAATTGCAGGTTGGTCATAATTACATTAAGATTTTAATTCTTTAAAAGGTTTCCCAGAGAGTTAATTAAAGATGTCTCTTGTTATCTAGGTTCTTTATAGGTTTCTACTGCTTTCTTAGTGAGAAACTTCAGGACAGACCCAACAGCCAAAAACCAAATGAATTATCATATGATAAGCAAAAATGCATAAACGTTCTGAAGTGAATAAGCTGATGGTAAAGACAGTTAAAAAGAAACATGAATTTTGCAACGAGATTTTTTTAAGAGCTCAGAGAGCCTTTGTAGTTTTTATGCTTTGCTGACCACAGATGGTGACATAAAAGGACTATCACTAATAAAAATAGATAATATCCTTCTCAATATGTAAGTTACATGTAATAAATATTGAACAGATTTGTAGTAAAGCATGAGAGAGATTACAAAAATGGCCTTGTTATATAATTTTTTTAATTAATTTTTTTTGCGATGACATTGGTTAATGAAATCTAGTTAGTTTCAGGTGTACAACTGCACAGTAAGGCATATATATATATATATTGCATTGTGTGTTCACCTCCCCTAGTTAGATTTCTTTCAGTCGCCACATATTTGATCCCCTTTACCCCGTCTACCGCTCCCCTCCACCAAACCCCTACCCTCTGAAAACCACTAGTCTATAGTCTATGTCCATGAGTCTCTGTTTGTTCGTTCTGTTCATTTGATGCTTTTAGGTTTATATCCAACATATAATTGATAGCTTGTGATTTTCAATATTTTCTGTCTGGCTTATTTCACTTAACATGATTATCTTGAGATACATCCATGTTGTCGCAAATGGCAATATTTCATCTTTTCTCATGGCTGAGCAATATCCCATTGTATATATGTACACGGCTTCTTTATCCAATCATTTATTGTAGGACGTTTTGGTTGCTTCCATGTCCTGGCCACTGTGAATAATGCTGCTATGAACATCAGTGTGAAAATATCTATTCGGATATGAGTTTCCAAGCCTTTGGGGTAAATACCCAGTAGAGGGATTGCTGGATCATATGGTAGATCTATTCTTAGTTTTTGAGGAACCTCCATACTGTTTTTCATAGTGGCGGAACCAAATGTGTTCCCACCAGCAGTGTATGAGGGTTCCTTTTTTATCCACATCCTCTCCAACATTTGTTATTAAATGTCTTGTTGATAACAGCCATTCTAACAGGTGTAAGATGGTATCTCATTGTGGTTTTGATTCGTGTTTCCTTAATAGCAGGCGGTGTTGAGCATCTTTTCATACATTTGTTGGCCATTTGTATATCATCTTGGGAGAAGTGTCTGTTCCGGTCCTCTGACCATTTTTTGATTGGATCATATCTTTTTTGTTGTTATTGAGTTGCATGAGCTCTTTGTATATTTTGGATATTAGGCCCTTATGGGAGACATTGCTTGCATATATATTTGGCCATTCAGATGGTTGTGTCTTCACCTTGCTGATGGCTTCTTTTGCTGTGCAGAAGCTTTTCAGTTTGATGTAGTCTCATTCATTTATTTTTGCTTTTATCATCCTTGCCTTTCTGGTCCATTTCATAAAATCCTCTTTAAGTCTAAGGTCCTTGAATTTAGTTATTGTTTTCTTTTATGCATTTCATTGTTTCAGGTCTTATATTGAGGTCCTTAATCTATTCTGAGTTAATTTTGGTGTGTGGTGATAGACAACAGTCTAGTTTCATTCTTTTGCAGATGGCTTTCCAGTTTTCCCAGCACCATTTTTTGAAGAGACTTTCCTTTCTCCACTGTATGTTTTTGGATTTTTTGTTGAAAATTATTTGCCCATATACACAAGGGGTTAATTCTGGACTCTCTATTCTGTTCAACTGCTCTATGTATCTCATTTTCTGCCAATACAATGCCATTTTGATTACTGTCACTTTCTGGTATAATTTGAAGTTGGGCAAGTGATGCCTCCAGCCTCAAACTGTTTTCTCAGGATAGCTTTAGCAATTCAGGGTCTTTCGTGCTTCCATACAAATGTTATGATTTTGTTCTATTTCTTTAAAAAATGCCATTGGGCACATGCAGAAGATAGTTATATTGATATAACTATCTTTTACATATTCATAATGGTAACCACACACAGAAGATTTAGAACTGAAGTATATAACATAAAATAAGAAGGATCACAAGGCAAACCCACAAAAACAAATCAAAATAAAGAAAGCATAAACACAAGGACAAGGAAGAAATGGAAACACCTAGCAACCAGAAAGCAAAAGATAAAAGGGCTATAAGAAGACCTCATATTTCAATTATCACCTTAAATGTAAATGGACTGGACTCACCAATAAAAGTCACAGAGTTGCAGAATGGATTAAAAAACACAACCCAACCTTATGATGCCTCCAGGAGACACATCTCAGTTCCAAAGACAAATGTAGTCTCAAAGCGAAAGAGTGGAAAATGATATTTCAAGGAAATGGCATTCAGACAAAAGCAGGAGTAGTGGCACTAATATCGGATGAAATAGACTTCAAAATAAAAAAGGTAAAGAAAGATACTGAGGGACACTTCGTAATGATAAAGGGAGTCGTGCACCAAGAAGACATAACACTTAATAATATATATGCTCCCAATCAGGGAGCCCCAAAATATGTAAAGCAATTACTAACAGAATAAAGGGAGAAACAGACCAAAACATTATCATAGTAGGGGACCTAAGTACCTCACTGTCGTATATAGACAGAACATCCAAACAGAAAATCATTAAGGAAATATCATCCTTAAAAGACTCATTAGACCAGGTGGACATAATTGACATTTATAGAGCCTTCCATCCAAAAACAACTGCTTGTACATTCTTCTCTAGTGCACATGGAACATTCCCAAGGATTGACCACGTACTGGAACACAGAGATAGCCTCAACAAATATAAGAAGATTGAAATTATACCAACTATATTTTCTGATCATAATGCTTTGACACTAGATATGAACTGCAAAAGGAAATCAAGAAGAATCACAAATAAATGGAGATTAAACAACATACTACTAAAGAATAACTGTGTCAGAGAAGAAATAAAAAGAGAGATCGAGAGGTATATATAAACGAATGATATGATAGTACAACATATCAAACTTTTGGGACATGGCAGAAGTGGTCATAAGAGGAGAGTTTATATCATTACAGGCTTATCTCCAAAAACCAGAAGGAGCCCAAATAAACAACCTAACGCTTTGTGTAAACAAACAAACAAACAAAACAAAACAAACAAACAAAAACCTAGAAAAGGAAGAATAAAAGAAGCCTAAAGTCAGCACAGAAAGAAATAATCAAAATTAGAGCAGAAATAAATGAAATTGAAAACAAACAACAAAAAACAATAGAAAAATAAATGAAATAAAGAGCTGGTTCTTTGAGGTTAATAAAATTGACAAATCCCTGGCTAGACTCACTAAAGAAAAAAAGGAAAGCAAACAAATAAACAAAATCAAGAACGAAAGAGGGGAAATTATGACTGACATCTTAGAAATAAAAGGTCCTTACAAGAATACTGTGAAAAATATATAACATTAAATTTAATAACCTAGAAGAAAAGGACCAGTACTTTGAAAGATACAACCTTCCTAGACTAAATCAAGAAGAATGGAAAATATAAACAGACCGATGAGCAGTATGAAATGAAACAAACATCAAAAATCTACCAAAAAGTAAAAGTCCAATACCAAATGGCTTCACCAGTGAACTCTACCAAACATTCAAAAAAGATTTAATACTTATTACCCTCAAAATCTTCCAAAAAATTGAAGAGGAGGCAATACTTCCCAACTCATTTTATGAGGCTGATATTACTCAGATACCAAAACCTGGTAAGGATAACACAAAAAAAGAAAACTATAGACCAATATCTCTCATAAACACAGATGCAAAAATCCTAAATAAGATACTAGAGAACCAAATATAGCAACATATTAAAAAGATTATACACCACGATCAAGTGGGCTTCATCCCAGATTCAACATATGCGAATCGATTAATGTGATACACAACATAAATGAATTGAAAATAAGCATCATATGATCATATCAATAGATGAAGAAAAAGCCTTCGACAAGATACAGCATCCATTTATGATCAAAACATTGAACAAAAGCAATATAGAAGAAAAGCACCTTAACATAATAAATTCCATATTTGACAAACCCACAGCCAACATTATACTTAATGGTAAAAAACTAAAAACCTTCCCTGTAAGATCAGGAACAAGGCAAGGCTGTCCACTATTGCCATTGTTATTCAATATAACATTGGATGTCCTAGCGAATGCAATTAGGTAAGAGAAAGATATAAAAGGCATCTAAATAGGAAACGAAGAAGTCAAACTGTCACTATTTGAGGATGACATGATTCTCTATATAGAAAACTCTAAAGACTCCACAAAAACACAACTAGAAACAATAAACAAATACAGTAAAATTTCTGGGTGCAAAATCAATGTTCAAAAATCCATAGCATTCCTATATTCTTATAATGAAATGTCATGAAAAGAAGTGGAAAAAATAATTCCTTTTGCAATTGCAACAGAAAGAATAAAATACGTGGAAATAAATCTAACGAAACATGTGAAGGAGCTATGTAATGAAAACTATAAGACCCTATTAAAAGAAATCGAAGAAGATACAAAGAAATGGAAAGATATTCCATGTTCTTGGATTGGAAGAATCAACATAGTTAAAATGACCATATTACCTAAAGCATTATACAGATTTAATGTAACTTCCATCAAAATCCCATTGGCTTTTTTTAAAGAAATAGAATAAAAAGTCATCAGATTTTTATGGAAGCACAAAAGACCCCGAATTGCCGAAGCCACATGTTTCATTAAATTTATTCCTAGGTATTTTATTCTTTTTGTTGCAATTGCAAAAGGAATTATTTTTCCACTTCTTTTTCTGATATTTCATTATTAGAGTATAAGAATGCTAGGGATTTGAACATTGATTTTGTGTCCAGAAACTGCAGCATTTGTGTATTGTTTCTAGTAGTGTTCTTGTGGCGTCCTTAGGGTTTTCTATATAGGGAATCCTGTCATCCGTAAATAGTGACAGTTTGACTTCTTCGTTTTCTATTTGGGTGTTTTTATATCTTTCTCTTGCCTGATTGCACTTGCTAGGACCTCCAATGTTATACTGAATAACAGAGATGAGAGTGGACAGCCTTGTCTCCTTCCTGTTCTTACAGGGAAGGTTTTTTAGTTTTTCACTATTAAGTATATTGGCTGAGAATTTGTTATATATGGCCTTTATTATGTCAAAATACTTTCCTTCTGTACCGATATTATTAAGTGTTTTGATCACAAATGAATGCTGTATCTTGTCAAAGGCTTTTTCTACATTTATTGATATGATCACATAATTCTTATTTTTTACTTTATGATGTGTATCACATTCATCAATTTGCGTATGTCGATTTATCCTTATGATCCTGGAATGAAGCTCATTTGATTGCGGTGTACAATCTTTTTAATATGCTGCTATATTCGGTTCATTAGGATTTTTGCATCTGTATTCAAGACAAATATTGGTCTGTAGTTCTCTTTTTCCATGTTATCTTTAACAGGTTTTGGTATCAGGGTAATACTGGCCTCATAAAATGACTTGGAGAATATTGCCTCCTCTTTGATTTTTTGGAAGACTTTGAGGAAAATAGGTATTAAATCTTTGAACGTTTAGAAGAATTTACTGGGGAAGCCATCTGGTCCTGGATTTTATTTTTGGTAGGTTTTTGATGATTGTTTCAATTTCCATACTGCTGATCGGTCTCTTTAGATTTTCCAGTTCTTCTTGATTCGGTCTAAGAAGATTGTATTTTTTTAAGTACTGGTCCATTTCTTCTAGGTTTAAATTTGTTACTATATACTTTTAATAGTATTCTTGCATAATCCTTTGCATTTCTGCAATGTCAGTTGTAATTTTCCCTCTTTCGTTGCTGATTTTGTTTATTTGTGTCCTTTCTCTTTTTTGTTTAGTAAGTCTCTCCAGGGGTTTGTCAATTTTACTAACCTTCTCAAAGAAGCAGCTCCTTATTGCATTTATTTTTCTATCTCTGTTTTTTGTTTCCAGTTTCATTTATTTCTGCTCTAATTTTGATTATTTCTTTTCTTCTGCTGTCTTTAAGCTTCATTTGTTCTTCCTTTTCTAGTTTTTTAAGATTAAGCATTAGGTTGTTTATCTGGGCTTGTTCTTGTTTTTGGAGATAGGCCTGTAATGGTATGAACTTTCCTCCTATGACTGCTTTTGCCATATCCCAAAAGTTTTGGTATGTTGTACTATCATTATCATTCATTTCTATGTATCTCGTGATCTCTCTTTTTATTTCTTCTCTGACCCAGTTATTCTTCAGTAGCATGTTGTTTAATCTCCATGTATTTGTTGTTCTTCCTGATTTCTTTTTGCAATTGATTTCTAGTTTCAAAGCATTGTGATCAGAGAATATGGTTGGTATGATTTCAACCCTCTTATTTTTGTTGAGGCTATCTCTGTGTCCCAGTATGTGTTCGATTTTTGAGAATGTTGCATGTGCACTAGAGAAGAATGTATAAGTAGCTGTTTTGAAATTGAAGGCTCTGTATATGTAAACTGTATCCAGTTGATTTAATGTTTCATTTAAAGATGTTATTTCCTTATTGATTTTCTGTTTAGATGATCTGTCCATATTCGACAGTGGGGTATTTAGGTCCTCTACTACGATAGTGTATTGTCCTGTTTCTCCTTTTAGTTCTGTTACATATTGTTTTGCATATTTTGGGGCTCCCAGTACAGTGGCTTTTAATTTTTGCCCATATAAAATTGGGTTTATTTCTGGATGCTCGATTCTGTTCTACTGGTTTGTGTTTCTGCATTTCTGCCAATATCATGCCGTTTTGATTATTGTCACTTTGTAGTATAATTTGAAATCAGGCAGAGTGATGCCTCCAGCCTCGTTCTTTTTACTCAGGATGGCTTTGGCAATTCGGGGTCTTTTATACTTCCATACAAATATGATGATTGTTTTTCTTCTATTTCTTTAAAAAATGCTGATGGGATTTTGATAGGGATTGCATTAAATCTGTATAATTCTTTAGGTAATATGATCATTTTAAATATGTTGATTCTTCCAACCCAAGAACACGAGATATGTTTTCATTTCATCACATCTTCTTCAATTTCTTTTTTAGAGTTTTATAGATTTTATCATATAGGTTCTTCACATGTATCATTAGATTTATTCCTAGATATTTTATTCTTTCTGTTGCAATTGCAAAAGGAATTATTTTTGCTACTTCTTTTTCTGACACTTCATTATTAGAGTATAGGAATGCTATAAATATTTGAATGTTGATGTTGTATCCAGAAACTTTACTGTATTTGCTTATTGTTTCTAGTAGAGTTCTTGTGGAGTCTTTAGGGTTTTCTATGTAGAGAATCATGTCATCCACAAATAATGACAGTTTGACTTCTTCGTTTCCTATTTAGATGCCTTTTATATCTTTCTCTTGCCTGATTGCACTCGCAGGACCTCCAATGTTATATTGAACAAAAGTCAATAGTGGACAGCCTTGCCTTGTTCCTGATCTTACAGGGAAGGTTTTTAGTTTTTTACCATTAAGTATAATGTTGACTGAGGGTTTGTCACATATAGGCTTTATCATGTTAAGGTACTTTCCTTCTATACCGATTTTCCTAAGTGTTTTGATCATAAATGAATGCTGTATCTTGTCGAAGGCTTTTTCTGCATCTATTGATATGATCATATGACTCTTAATTTTTTAATTTATTTATGTGGTGTATCACATTCATCGATTTGCATATGTCGAACCACCCCCGTGCCTCTGGGATGAAGCCCACTGGATCATGGTGTATAATCTTTTTAATGTATTGCTGTATTCGGTTTGCTAGTATCTTATTTAGGATTTCTGCATCTGTGTTCATGAGAGATATTGGTTCGTAGTTTTCTTTTTTGTGTTATCTTTACCAGGTTTTGTTATCAGGGTAATACTGGCCTCATAAAATGAGTTGGGATGTATTGCTTCCTCGTTGATTTTTTGGAAGAATTTGAGGAGAATCTGTATTAAATCTTCTTTGAATATTTGCTAGAATTCACTGGTGAAACCATCTGGTCCTCGACTTTTACTTTTGGTAGGTTTTTGATGATTGTTTCAATTTCCATAGTGCCGATCGCTCTATTTAGATTTTCCAGTTCTTTGTGACTGAGTCTAGAAAAGTTGTATATTTCTAAGTACTTGCTCCTTTCTTCCGGGTTATTAAATTTGGTCTTATATACTTTTTCACTGTGTTCTCATATGATCCTTTGCATTTCTGCTGTGTCTGTTATCATTTGTCCTTTTTCATCCCTGATTTTGATTATTTGTGTCCTTTCTCTTTTTTTTTTTTAGTGAGTTTAGCCATGGATTTTTCAATTTTTAACGTTCTCAATGTACCAGCTGTTTGTTGCATTTATTTTTTTCTATAGTTTTTTCACTTTCATTTAATTTTGCATTAATTTTTATTATTTCCTTCCTTTTCCTAATATTAGTCTTCATTTGTTCTTCCTTTTCTAGTTTTTTTACATGAAGCATTAGGTTGTTTAATTGAGCTCATTCTTGATTTTTTAGATAAATTGTAATGATTTGCAATAGCAAATCTCTTCTTATTGTTTAAGCTTATAATGTCCTGTCTTAGTATTGGTGGCACTACTCTGCTTCTATCTGCCTGCTAGTCATCTTACTCTTATTTATTTATTTATTTATTGATTGATTGATTGATTGATTGATTGATTTTGTCATTTTTTTTGTGTTGACCCCTTTCAGTATTTTCTGCAATGCAGGCCTCTTAGTGGAGAATTCCCTCACTTTTTGTATGTCTTTAAAGGTCTTTATTTCTTCATCATATCTAAAAGAGAGCTTTGCTGGATACATTATTCTTGGCTGGTAGTTCTTTTCTTTTAATAGTTTGAATATTTGATTTCACTCCTTTCTGGCTTGTAGAGTTTGTACTGAGAAGCTCAACGATAATCTAGTGGGTTTTCCTTTATAGGTTACCATCTTCTTTTCCCTGGCTGCCCTGAGAATTCTGTCTTTGTCATTGATTTTTGATAATTTTAATACAGCGTTTCTTGGATAAGATCTTTTCGTGTTGGGATAATTGGGTGTTCTGTTGACTTCTTGAATTCAAAGCTCTAGCTTATTACTTAGATTTGGAAAATTCTCATCAATTATTTGTCTGAAAATGCTTTCTAGTCCGGGCTTCTTTTCCTCGCCTTCGAGAATGCCCATTATTCTTATGTTTCCTCTCTTGTTGGTATTCTGCTAATTCTTGTATTTCTCACTTATTATTTTCCATTCTTCCTTCTGATCTATTTCTAGGTTTCTGTCTTTGTTATCATTGATCCTTTCCTCCATTTGGTTGACTCTATTTCCCAAACTTGCTATTTCATTTTTCATCTCTTTCAGTGTGTTCTTTATCTCCAGAAGTTGTACTTGGTTCTTTTTGAGAGGTTCAATCTCCTTGCTAAAACACTCATTATACTCATCGAGTTTCTTTTTTTTTTTTTTTTTTTTTAATTCCTGGAATTGTTGGTATGTATTGTTTTGGATCTCATTGAGTGTTTTTCAGAAGTACCATCCTGAATTCTCTGTCATTTAAGTAACATATTTCTATGTATTTAAGCTTATTTTATGGAGGTTTATTTTTCTTTCTAAATGCCTTGTCACCTTGGTTATTCATGATGTTTAATGAACTATTTCTCTGCCTGGGCATTAATGGAAGTGTCCTTTGCTTTTTCCCAAAAAGATTTATATATTAAGGTCTCTCCGTAGCCTGTTGCAATGAAGACATTTTTTCTTTTGGCTTTACTGTAGGTAGCATCTAAGCCTCTTGGATTCCTGCTTTATATAAATTCTTAAAAATACTTTTTTCTCTTATATATATTTAGTCACGCTTGCTACCTTCTGTCTTTGTCAGTTTTAGCAACAGTTTTAGTAGCATTTGCTTGGATTCCCCTGAGGTTCCATGGTGTTCTGTCTTGCAAGATATGGGGGTAGGTGCTCTCGGGGTTGGAGCATGGGGGCTGCAGCTCAGCCTCATGTTTTACGATTGCTTCTGGTAAAAATCAACTGTTGTTTCTCTGCCAACCGCACTTCTGTGCTTTGTGCCCTAATGCCTGGGCACAGCCGCCAGCCACGTGAAGCTCTCAGATCTCCCAGACAGGATTGTTCAGGGAACAAGACACACCTTCTGCCTTCCTCCTTCTCTTTCTGCTTGGAGCTCTGGCTGTGAGAAGCAGCTTTTTTGTTTCTCCCAGTCTACCATCCGGATTCTGGTGTTATGACTTGTCGTAGCTCATGTGCAGATCCCTCACTCAAACGTGATAGTGTGCAGGTTGTGTGGTTTTTATTGTGTTTCGTATGTTCAGTTTATTGTTGTTTCAAGGGTAGAAATCTGGAGACATCTCTCACTCTGCCATGTTTCTGATATCCCTGATAGATCTTCATAGGAGCCAAGTCATAATTTTTATAGTTTAATTAGTCTATAAAAAGTATGTTATTATAAACATAATGCTTATAAATATTATTCTCTTCTACCTGGAAATGACAGATAGTATAATTACTACTTTAAAACAGTTTCCATTTTGATACATTCTATGAGTTCGATTAAATTTGAGTAGTGTTAACAATTTTTCCTTGACATAGGGCAGTATAATATTCATGCATCACCTCATCATCATAATAAAATCATTTTACATGTCATTTTTTAAAAATGAATCATTTTGAGGTAAATATATTTTCATAAGCACATTACTGTCCTTTCTTATATTAACAACCAAGTATAGGTGAGGTATTTCTGAGTTCTCTAAAGATAATGCAGTTAAGGAAGTCTAAATCTTTACATTGCCATCAGAAAACCGTACAGATAAACAAGAGAAACAAACTAAATACTCCACATCCCATGTCTACAATTTAACTAAGATATGGAGATTAGTACAAATTTTAAACTACGCGTAAGTGTAAACTAACCATGCCAAACTAATCAACCATGTCCAGGGCCCAAGCCAGAGTAGAATATCAGATCAACTCTGTAGAACATGAGAAAGAACCTGGAAACTAAGAGAAGAAGAGTAAGACATCTATCTCTTTTAGAAAAGGAGTGATTTCCTCTGAAAAATAAAATGCTTAGAAAAATCTGAAAACTGATGGATCAGAGAACTGGATAGTGGTGAATTTCAATAAATGGTCATGGAAGTGTACAGATTCAGAAGTGGTGGTCTTGGGAAGACACAACTTCAACAAGAAAAAGAGGCAAATTGGAGGAGGGTGCAACACTTGACACCTGGTACAGAGAGGAGAAAATTAAACAGGAAGGGGAGGAGGAGGAAATGAGCAGTGGAAGAGAATTTAAGGGTCATGGAGAAACAAAAGTGAATCAGAAAATCAGCTCCTTCCATCTGCATAAAAATGTGCCATTACTTAAAAAAAAAAAAGTCATTTAAAATTAGAAACCTAGTACATAACCGGAATGCCTTAAACTTATTAAATATTGCTGGTCCCAAAGAAGACAGATATTTGAAACAGAAAACACATGTATATCTATATAAAACTATTCTAAAAAGAAGGAAGAAAATGATAATCAAACTAGTTCAGCTAAAAAAATAATTATTGGAAAAACAAAACAAAACATAAAACACTGTAAAACTATAATGAGTACTCTAATGTTAATTTAATATTCAGAAAAATAATTTCCAGATAGGAAATAAAAACGCTAATCAGAAGTTCAAATCTCAGTCACAAAGAAACATAAAGAATTGAGAGGTGATTTAACTCGGGAAAGAAACCAAAGAATTTAAAAACTAAGAAATTAAGATTATTCCACAAGATACCCAAAGGAGAATAAATTCAAATAAATATCTAATAATAATAAATAAAGATGACCAACTATATGATAATGATTAAGAATCTCCCCTACAAATAACAATTATAAACTCTAGATAGAAATCAAAGTCACAGAGGAGTGAACAAAAACAGAAAGATTTTACTACAGGGTCCATAAACTGAGAAAGGTGGGTGTACATGTGAGTTACTTGTTTTCACTACTTTTAGCAAGAGAATTGGCACAGTTAGTACTTTTATAGGAAAAACTACAGGCTTTCTGATCTAGGGAATACGTAGATTTAGTCTAGAGCATCTATGAGCATTAGAAAGAAATGAAAGGGAACCAAGAAAGCAAAGAGCCAGAGAGCAGATCTTTAAATTATATCTCCTAATAATTTTGGCTGATGCTGCAATCGCACGTGTGAGGAGTATACTCAAAGCAGTTCGGTTAAGAACAAATATGTAAACTTATCTGCTACGTAAGAAATAAACCCAAGAAACATAATTTCCTGCTGAAACAAAATAAAACACTCAACAGAGGAGGGGGAAAAAGGAACACAAAGACTTCTGAATTTGACTTTCGTAATACCTTTGATACAATTCACAATAATATAAGGAGAACTAAGAAAATATGAATCTTTGAGGAGAAAAAGACAATAAGTGGCACAAACCCAATGATAGAATAAGTAAACAAAGATTTTGAAGCACCTATTATTATATTCAACAACGTAAAACTTCACACTTACAAATAATGCAAATATAGTAAATATTAACAGATAATAAAAATTAAAAAATGGAAATTTTGGATTAAAAACAGTATTAAAGATAAAAACATTCACTGAATAGACAACAGCAGAATGGAAATGACAAAATAAAAGATGTGTGAACTCAAAAATAGATCAATAGAAATTATATAATCTGAAGAATGGGGGGAAAGAATTATTTTAAATGAACATAAGAGAATGATAAGATAAATCACAGACCAGGAGGAAATATTTGTAAAAAGCACATCCGATAATGAACCGCTATTCAAAATATACAAAGAACTCTTAAAAGTCAACAATAAAAAAAGAAATAACCTGAATAAAAATTGAGGCAAAGATCATAATAGACACCTCACCAAAAAAGATATAGAGATGGCAAATAAGCATATGAAAAGATACTCAACATCATATGTCATTAGAGAAATATGAGTTAAACAATGAGATACCACTGCACATCTATTATGATGGTAAAAATCCAAAGTATCGGCAATACCAAATGCTGGTGACAATGTAAAGTACCAGAAACTCTTGTTCATTGCTGGTGGGAATGCGAAAATGGTACAGCAACTTTGGAAGACAGGTTGGCCGTTTCTTAAAACACTAAACTAAACATACCCTTACTATACAATCCAGAAATTGTGCTCCTTGTATTTACCAAAGGAGTCAAAAATGTATGCCCACACAAAAACCTTCACATGTATATTTATTGTAGCTTTATTCATATTTGCCAAAATTTGGAAGCAACCAAAATGTTTTCATTAGGTGAATTGATAAATAAACTGTGGTCCTTCCAGACAATGGGATATTAGTGCTAAAAAAAAAAAAAAATAGTTACCAAGTCATAAAAATAATATATGAAGGAAACTTAAATGAACATTATTAAGTGAAATAATGCTCATTTGAAAGACTACATACCATATAAGTCTAACTATATGACATTCTGGAAAAAATAAAACCATAAAGTAAAAAGATCGGTTGTTGCCAAGGGTTTGGGGAAAGAGAGGCAAGTTTGAGTGAGCAAAGCACAGAATATTGTTATGGCAATAAAACTATTCTATATGATACTATATTGGTGGATATATCTTGTTATACATGTGTTCAAACCCATGGAGTATGCAACAACACCAAGAATGAACCCAGAAGTAATCGATGGACTTTGAATGATAATTACTTGCGAAGTACGTTCATTGGTTGTAACAAATCTACCACTACGGTTTGGGATATTGGTAGTTGGTGTATTGTTTACATTTTTAATTTTCTGCGTATTATGATGTTTTGAAGTCTTAAAAATGTTTCTTGCTATTGAGACACTGCCACTTCCTGGGCTAGTCAATTCTTGGAGACAGTAAAAGGCTCAACCAGGAGCATGCTTCTTGTATGCAAAGTAACTGATCCAGAGCCATCCCTCTTTGATCTGGTCTGTACACCCTAGGAGACAATATTTCTCTGCTTTATTCATGTCAGGGCCAGTTTCCAGGAAACTAGAGACCATCTCTATCACTTAGAGCCTTCCAACATTATTCAAATTAGTAAATCTTAAACTGTTTACCTTGTCTTGTTTGCCTTTCCTATTGAATCTCCAACAAAGCCTGTGTCCTAGAATCTCCCCCTACTCTGGATGTCTGCCTCCTGATTTATGCTGATGCTTTCTCATTTGGCCCAGTGTACCATGCCATGCCTCTTGTTTCTACAACCTGTGAGTAGAATAAGCTTTGTTTTCCTGAGCTTCTCTTCTATTTTGCCTTGTGCCACAGCTGACTGACCTTCGCACAATAGAACATAGAACAATAAGGGATGCTCTGTGTATGTGTGGCGGCAGGGAATATATGGGAACTCTGTATTTTCTTCTCAATTTTACTATGAACCTAACACTACTCCAAAAAAGTTTTAAAAAAAATTCTCAGAGACTTGACAATTAATAAAAAATTTACTAAAGTACATGCATTTGGGGGCCAAGAGTAGAAGAGGGAGTGAATAGGGCAGAAAATAAATTTGAAAAAACAATGGCTATAACATTTCCAAATGTGATGAAAGATGCAAATTTACAGAATTTGGATACTCAAGGAACTCCAATCAAAATAAACAATTAATCAGTCCTTGTCTGGGCAGTTCATAATCAACCAGTTGAAATTCCAAAAAATAAAACCTTCAAAGTAGCAAAAGGAAAATGGCATATTATGTACAGGAGAACCATGATTCAATTAATAGTTGATTTCTTATCAGGAAGTGAGTAGTCTGGAGAAGAAAACATTTTTAAAATGCTGAATGAAAAAATAAACCTACCAATCATATTTTCTTTTTCCAATGAAAATATTCTTTAATAATAAAAGGAAAATAAAGGTATTTTAAGTAAAATAAAAATAAAAGAATGTGTTGCCATCAGACTTGCATCACGAGGAAGTAGTAAAGGAAATTATTCAGACAGAAGGAAGTTGATACCATATAGAAACTTGGATCTTCATAATAGAATGAAGAGCACTGGGAATGGTAAATATAAAGGATGATTTCTTTTTAAAAAGTCTTCAAAATATATAAGACAGTTTAAAGCAAACTAGATGTCATTATGTTTTAGGGTATATACTTTATGGTGAGGGAAAAAATGATATTTATGGTAGTAAGTTTTCCATATTTTATTTAAAGTCATGCAACATTAACTCTAACCGGATTGTGAAATGTTAAGTATATAGCTAATCTTATAATGTAGTTTTTAAAATGCTTTCTTGGTCCAGTTTTGAGTCTCTGGTTAGAAGAAGTTCAGTTTCTCTTTTTTAGTAGCCAATTAATTCCACGGTCCCACCTACCTTCCTTCCTTATTGGGCTCTCACACTCTAGTCCACATTATGCCTGCCCTAAATTCCCCAGGGTTAAATGCCAGACAACCAGGGACAGCTCCTTTGCTGCAGAGCCCACTAAAATTGTTCAAACTAGTCAATTCTAAGCCTACTTGTCTTGCCTCTCCATTTCTTTTACACAAGAACCACAATAAAGGTGTTTGCCTAGAGTTTCTCTCTCCCTCTGCCTCTAGCGCTTCCCCTGAGCTGTTATGGGTAGTATGCTGTGTCCTCCGCCTCCAGGGAACTATAAATATTACAGACAGTAAAACTATTTTTGCTTTCTTTTTCTTGATCTATGCCTGGCCTAACAATATCATATCCAAAGTAACATGGTTAAAATAAATCCCTGCATAAGTCACTGAAAAAAAAAGAAAGTAAAGAAATATAGCAAAAAGCTAATGTTATTTTTAATAGAATACTAAAATTTCATCAAATAATAAAAAAAGACAGAAAGAATTTAACAGAGGGGTGAAAAGTAGAAAAGATAAATTAAACATAAATATTAAAATGTAAACATGAACATCAATAATTACATTAAACTTTAATGAACAAAACACTACAATAAAAAGGGAGACATTATAAGAATGTATAAAAGAGCAAGACAACTATATTCTGTGTACAAAGGTCACATCTTACACATACAAACCTTGATAAAATAAAAGTAAATAGATTTTAAAAGTGTACTATAAGGACGGCAGAAACATGAAAAAATGAGAGTTGTCCCCAGATCTCTCCTCTTGAAACAACAATGAGCTAAATACCTAAAACTCAACAAAAAAACCACCCAAACTACACACCAGCACATCTGATCATGGGATCTGCTCATAAAAGCTACCATAGGTCAGACCCCTGGGATTCAGGTGGTAGACTGAGAGAAACAAAGAAGTTGCCTCTCACAATTGGAGATCCCAGCAGGAAGAGGGGGAGGGGAGAAGTAGTGGTGGGTACCCTGAACAGCCCTGCCTGAGACACCTGTGAGCTACATGCAGTGGCAGTGCCCAGAAATAAGGGCAGAACACAGAGAAGTGGGGATGGCAGAGAAGCAACAGTTTATTGTCAGCCATGGATGCAAAAACCAAGGCTGAACTGCAGCCTCCATCCCTCAAATCAAGAGGGACACTTCCTCCATATCCTCCAAGACAGAACACTGCTAAGCACCAGGGGAATGTGAGCAAACTCTACTGAAACTGTAGCTAACACTGACAGGGACTAACATTGAATGTGACTGAATATATATGAGGAAAAAAAAAACATTATTAAGACTTTATATAAATCAGGGATCCAAGAGGATTAGACACCACCTACTGGAAACCAAAAGAAAAATGCCTTCTTTGCAACAGGCTAAGAGAGACCTTTATACAATAAATCTTCTTTCTAGGGGAAAAAAAAATCAGAATACTCTTTCATTAATGCCCAGACAGAGAAATAGTATATTAAACACCACGAACAATGAAGGTGACAAGGCGGCTCAGAAACAAAGAGAAAAATCTCCAGAAAATAAGCTTACAGACATAGAAATGTGTGACTTAAATAACAGAGAATTAAGGATGGTACTTCTGAAAAAAATTAATGAGATTCAAAACAACACATGCCAACAATTCCAAGAATCGAAAAAACAACTATATTGGTCGAATGAGTTTTAAAGATAGGATATTGAAACCCTCAAAAAGAACCAAACAACTTCCGGAGATGAAGAAAACACCTGAAAGAGATGAAAAATGAAATAGCAAGCTTGGGAAATAGAAGCTACTAAATGGAGGAAAGGATCAGTGATATCGAAGACACAAATCTAGAAATAAATCAGAAGGAAGAAGAGAGAAACTGAAGATGAAAAATAATGAAAGAGAAATACAAGAACTAGCTGATAACATCAGGAGAGTAAATATAAGAATAATGAGCATTATCGAAGGGGAGGAAAGAGAGTAGAGATTAGAAAGCATTGTCAGACAAATTATTGATGAGAATTTCCCAAACCTAAGAAATGAGCTGGAGCTTGGAATTCAAGAAGTCAATAGAACACCCAGTTATCTCAACACAAAAAGGCCTTCTCCAAGAAACGTTGTATTAAAATTATCAAAAATCAATGACAAAGACAGAATTCTCAAGGCAGCCAGGGAAAAGAAGATAGTAACCTATAAAGAAAAATCCATTAGATTATCATTGGACTTCCCAGCACAAAATTTACAAGCAAGAAAGGAGTGGAATCAAATACTCAAACTATTAAAAGAAAAAAAAAAACTACCAGCCAAGAATAATGTATCCAGCAAAGCTCTCTTTTAGATATGAAGAAAATAAAGACCTTTCCAAACAAATAAAAATTGAGGGAATTCTCCACTACAAGGCCTGTATTACAGAAAATAATGAAAAGGGGTCAGCTCAAACAAAATGACAAAAAAAAAATTAACTAAGAGTAAGGTGTCTAGCAGGCAGATAGAAGCAGAGTAGTGCAATCCTTACTAAGAACAGGGCATTATAAAGCTTAAACAATAAGAAGAGATTTGCTATGGCAAAATAGCAATGAACGTTCAGAATACATAGGGACAAATTGAGGCAACAATGACTGAAAAGGGAGGGTTCAAACAGCCAAACTCGCAAAGGGGAATGCAGATAAGGC
>NW_011889025.1:4103511-4121296 GCF_000151845.1 Pteropus vampyrus | reverse complement strand
TATATATATGTATACACACACACACACATATATATATACTCCACATATTCTTAATGGTAAACACATGCCAAAGATTCAGAACTGAAGTATATAACATAAAACAAAAGAACCAGAGAGAAAATCCACAATGCCCAAGCAAAAACAAACAAACAAAAAAACAAACCAAACAACAACAACAACAAAACAGACACACAAACACAAGGAAGCAGAGGAAACACCGAGCTAACAGAAAGCAAAAATAGAATGGCTATAGGAAAACATCATTTTTCAAAAATCACCCTAAATGTAAATGAACTGAACTCACCAATAAAAAGACACAGAGTTGCAAATTGGATAAAAACAAAACCCAATCATATACTGCCTCCAGGAGACACATCTCAGTTCCAAAGACAAATATAGATTCAAAGTGAAAGGGTGGAAAATGATATTTCAAGCAAATGGCATTCAGAGTAAAGTGGGCAGAGCAGTACTAATATTGGATGAAATAGATTTCAAAATAAAAAAAAGGATAAAAATGATACTGAGGGACACATCATAGTCAAAAGGGAATCATACACCAAGAAGACATAACACTTATTAAAATCTATGCTCCCAATCAGGGAACCTCGAAATATATAAAACAATTACTAACAGAACTAAAGGGAGAAACAGACCAAAACACTATCATAGAGGCAGTCCTAAATACTCCACTGTCGAATATGGACAGATCATCCGAACAGAAAATCAAGAAGAAAATAACATCCTTAACTGACGCATTAGAACAAGTGAAAATAATTGACATTTAAAGAGCCTTTTATCCCAAAACAGCTGCTTATTCATTCTTCTCTAGTGCACACGGATATTCTCAAATATTGGCTACATACTGGGAAACAGAGATAGCTTCAACAAATATAAGAGGATTGAAATCATTACCACCGTATTCTCTGATCATAATGTTTTGAAACTAGAGATCAACTGTATAAAGAAAGCATGAAGAACCAAAAATAAATCTAGATTAAACAACATACTACTGAAGCATGACTGGGTCAGAGAAGAAATAAAAAGAGATTTCAAGAGATACATAGAAACAATTAATAATGATAGTACAACATATCAAAACATTTCAGACACAGCAAAAGCAATCATAAGAGGAAAGTTCATATCATTACCTGCCTACACCCCAAAAGAAGAACGAGCCCAAATAAACAACCTAATGCTTCATCTTTAAAACAATGGAAAAGGAAGAATAAATGAAGCCTAAAGTCAGCAGACGGAAAGAAATAATCAAAATTAGAGCAGAAATAAATGAAATTGAAAACAAACAAAAAACAATAGAAAAAATAAATGGAACAAAGAACTAGTTCCTCAAAATGTTTAAAAAGATTGGCAAATGCCTTGCTAGCCTCACTAAAGAAAAAAAGAGAAAGAACACAAATAAACAAAATCAGGGATGAAAGAGGGGAAATTATGACTGACATCGCAGAACTACAAAGGAACATATAAAAATACTATGAAAAATTATATAACCTAGAAGAAATGGACAAGTACATAGAAAGACACAACCTTCCTAGACTGAATCAAGAAGAAATGGAAGATCTAAATGGACTGATCAGCACTATGGAAATTGAAACAATTATCAAAAAACTACCAAAAAGTAATGTACAGGACCAGATGGCTTCACTAGTGAATTCTACCAAAAATTCAAAGAGATATAATACCTATTTTCAAATGTTTATAGAAAATCAAAGAGGAGGTGATACTTCCCATCTCATTTTATGAGACCAATATTACCCTGATACCAAAATCTAGTAAAGATAACACACGCACACACACGCGCGCATGCACATACACACACACACACACAAACTTAAGACCAATATCTCTCATGAAGATAAATACAAAAATCTTAAATAAGATACTAGTGAACCAAATACAGCAACATATTTAAAAGATTATACACTACGATCAAGTGGGATTCGACCCAGGGACACAGGGATGGCTGAACATTCACAAATCAATTAATGTGATTCACCACATTAACAAATTAAAAAATAAGAAGCATATGATAATATCAATAGATGTAGAAAAAGTCTTCGACAAGATACAGTATCCATTTATGATCAAAACACTTAACAAAATCAGTATAGAAGGAAAGTACCTTAACATAATCAAGGCCATATATGACAAACTCTCAGCCAACCTTATACTTAATGGTGAAAAACTAAAAACCTTTCCTCTAAGTTCGGGAACAAGGCCAGGCTGTCCTCTATCACCACTGTTATTCAATATAACATTGGAGGTTTTAGTGCATTCAGTCAGGCAAGAGAAAGATATAAAAGGCCTCCAAATAAAAAATGAAGAAGTCAAACTGTCACTATTTGTGGATGACATGATTCTCTATACAGAAAACCCTAAAGACTCCACAAGAACACTAGTAGAAACAATAAGAAAATACAGTAAAGTTTCTGGATACAAAATCAATGTTCAAAAATCCATAGCGTTCCTATATTCTAACAGTGAAGCAACAGAAAAAGAAATGGAAAAATAATTCCTTTTGCATTTGCAACAAAAAAAATATAAAATACCTAGGATTAAATCTAATGAAACATGTGAAGGATATAAATAACGAAAACTATAAGACCCCATTAAAATAAATTGGAAAAAATACAAAGAAATAGAAAGATATTCCGTGTTCTTGGATTGGAAAAATCAACATAGTGAAAATTACCTTATTACCTAAAGCATTATACAGATGTAATATAATCCTCATCAAAAACCCATCAGCATTTTTAAAGAAAGAGATTTAAAAATATCATCAGATTTGTATAGAAGCACAAAAGACTCCGAATTGCCAAAGACATTCGGAGAGAAAAGAACAAGACTGGAGGCGTCATTCTGCCGGACTTCAAATTATACCACAATGAGACAGTAATCAAAACAGCATTATAGTTTCAGAAAAACAACACACAGACCAGTGGAACAGAATTGAGAATCTAGAAGTAATACCATGTTTACATGGGCAAATAATTTTCAACAAATAAGCCAAAAACATACAGTGGAGAAAAAAACCTCTTCAATAAATGGTGCTGGGAAAACTGGAAAGCCATCTGCAAAAGAATAAAACCAGACTGTTGTCTATCACCACACACCAAAAGTAACTGAAAATGGATTCGGGACCTGAATATAAGACCTGAAACAATAAAATGCATAGAAGAAAACATAGGGAATAAATTCATGGACCTTGGACTTAAAGAGGATTTTATGAATTTGACCTCAAAAGCAAGGGAAGTGGAAGCTAAAATAAATGAATAAGACTACATTAAACTAAAAATCTTCTGCTCAGCAAAAGAAATTGTCAACAAGGTAAAGGAAAACTATCCGAATGGGAAAATATATTTGCAAGCAATACGTCTGATAAGGGCTTAATATCCAAAATATACAAATAACTTATACGACTTGATAACAACAACAACAAAAAACAAACGATCCAATCAAAAAATGATCAGAGGACCTGAACAGACACTTCTACCATGAAGATATTCAAATGGTCAACAAACGTATGAAAAGATGCTCAACATCACTAGCTATTAGGAAAACACCAATCAAAACCACATAAAGGTATCATCTCACACCTGTTAGAATAGATGTTATCCACAGGACATTTAATGACAGATGTTGGAGAGGATACGGAGATAAAGAAACCCTCATACACTGCTGGTGGGAGTGCAAATTGGTACAGCCACTGTGGAAAAAAGTAAGGAGTTGCCTCCAAACACTAAGAATTGATCTACCATATGATCCAGCAATTCCTCTACTGGGTATTTATCCCAAAGTTTTGAAATTCATATCCGAAAAGATACTTGCACAACCATGTTCATAGCAGCATTATTCATGGTGGCTAGGACATAGAAGCAACCAAAGTGTCCTATGATAGATGGTGATCCATATATACAATGGAATATTACTCAGTCATAAGAAGAGATGAAATACTGCCATTTGCGACAACATGGATGAACCTTGAGATAATCATGCTAAGCAAAATAAGCCAGACAGAAAAACTTGAAAATCACATGATATCACTTATATGTGGGATATAAATCTAAAAGCAACAAATGAACAGGATAAACAGAGACTCATGGACATGGATTATAGACTAGTGGTTACCAGAGGGTAGGAGGTTGGGATAGAGGGGAGGTAGAAATCTAACTATGGGAGGTGAACACACAGTGTCAATATATATATGCCTTATTGTTAAAATATACAGTTGAAACTTATTGAATTTTGTTAACTAATTCCACCATAAAAATTAATTAATTAATTAATTTTTAAAAATTGCCAACAGCTCTTAGACTCAAGGATGAGAAACTGCTCTTACCTTACGATGGGGACAATGTAGAAATGTCTGCTCTCAGTACCACCATTCAACGTCACACTGTGTCACACTGTGTCCCAATAACTGAAATAAATTAAGAAAAAGAAATTTAAAAAAATACATTTTCAAGGAGAAATAAAATATCTCTTTTTATAAAAGACATGCTTGTTTACATAAAAATCCTTGAAGAATATACATGAAGTGGCCACATGAATGAAAATCTTAAGGAAATTACAATAGAGCTACTATAACTAATAATTTAACAAGATCACATGCTACAAGGCCAGTACATCCTCAATTGAATTAAATATTTCTTGTTCTTTGAAAGATATAATGAAAAAAATGAAAAGGAAAGTCAAACGTAGAGAGAAAATATTTGCAAACATATTTCTGACAAATGCTTGTAAATGGAATATATCAAGAAAATATTAAGAAGAGAAATAAACCAATTAAAAATGCAAATATTTTAAGAGAAAGTTCAGCCAAGAAGATATATGAATGGCCAATGTGCACAGATGCCACCACTAGGCATCAGGGAAATAGAAATTAACAACATAATGTTAAAATACTACCCACCCACTAGAATGGCTAAAATTTAAAAGATTGACAAAACTTAGTGTTAGCAATGGTGTGAAGAAACTGGAGTTGGGATTGCAAAGTGGTAAAATCTCATTTGAAAACACTTTTGTAGTCTTTTATAAGGTGAAATGTACACTTACTAAATAATTCAGCAATACCACTCTTAGCTATGTACCCAAGATAAATAAATACATGTGTTCACAAAAGACTTTTATGTGAATTAAGACTGTATTATTTACAGATGCATTACTCATAATATTCAAACATTTGAAATAACTTTCAAGTCCACAAACAGGTGAAGAGATTTTTAAACATAGAGTCAATCTGTGTTATTGATATCTACTCAATAATAAAAAGGAATGTGCCACTTATACATGGAACAATATGAGAGGAATCTTAAAAGTATTCTGAGGGGAAACAATATTCATGTGCATGGAATTCTGTGGAAGGCAAAACTATAGTGTCAGAAAGCACATTAGTATATTAGTTGGCACTTGGGGCTCTGGACTGAGGGATAAGATTTAATACAAATGAGAATGGTGTAACCTTATGGTATGATGGCAATATTCTATACTTTGATTATGGTCATTGATCATTACATGATTGCATTCAAATGTATACCTTAAAAACAGGGTAATTCATTTTATAATTTGTTTTATGTAAATTATACCTCAAAAGATGGGTAAAGCAGACAAGAAAATTAACACATAATGAAGAAATATAGGAAAATAAGCAAAGAAAATATACTTGTAATTTACCTTAAAAAAATGACCTTAAAAAAAAAAAACAACAACGAAGTATAAATGACATCCAAAACCATAATCAAAGAATGCTTTTTCCATGGAAAAAAGAATATATGAAACAAATACTTCAAAGACTAGTGACATCTGAGTTGTTTATACTAGGATATCCTAATAAAACTATTAGACTTTAACTATAAAGGCTATATCCTCAGGTATTCTAGGAATGGAGGGAACTAGTAAAAAATGTCAAGTTGACATCACGCTTCTCAACATCCAGATGCAAAGCAAGTCAATAGTGAAGCAATATTAAAAACAAAACAAAACAAAATTTAAAATCTCAAAGAAATATATTGTAGCCAAGGATCATATATCTAACCAAACTGTCATTCAATTTCAAAGACTATAAAAACAGTTTCAATCACTAAAATGCTCTGATAATATTGTATTAATGTATCTTTTCAGATGAATCTAATAGAAATCTAGCTTTTTCCAATCAAGATATGACTGAGAATACTTAGGCAAAAGAAATAATAATGGTGAGTACTGAATATTTTCCATTATAGAACTAAGATTAAAAAGTGGAAATAAATATGGAAGATAAGTATATAAATGTTATATGATCTGACAAAGTAGAAATAACATCTAAAAATGGGAAGAGATGGGAGAAAAAATGAAAATAGATAAATCTCATTGAGAGTTACATAAGTAATAAGTGAGAATCAAAGAGTCTTTTTTAAAGATGATTTTAAAATGTCAGAAAGCAGAAAAAATAGAAAAAGAACAGCAAATAAAGCCCAAAGTGAATAGACAGAAGGAAATAAAAAAGATGAGAGTGGAAAAAGTGAAATAGAGTCTAGAAAAACAATACAAAAAAATAATGAAACCAAGTGCTGGGTCTTTGAAAGGATAAAAAAAATTGACAGACCCTTAACCAGCCTCATCAAGAAAGAAAGAGAGAAGATTCAAATAAATAAAATCAGAAATGAAAGAGGAGAAATAACTATGGACTCCACCGAAAAACAAAGGATCATAAGAAAATACTACGAGCAAATTATATGACAACAAATTGGACAATCTGGAAGAAATAGACAAATTCCGAGAAACACACAATCTCCAGAGAGTCAAGAAACGAAAAATGTGAACTGACCAATTTCCACCAATGAAATCAAATCAGTAATCAAAAACTTCCCTCCCCCCCAAAAAAAGTCCTGGACCGGATGGCTTCATAGGCAAATTTTACCAAACATTCAAAGAAGAATTAATACCTTTTCTTCTCAAACTATTCCAAAATTTTCAGAGGAAGCTTCCTCAAAAAACTAAGAATTGATCTACCATATGATCTAGCAATCCCTCTACTGGGTATTTACCCAAAAGACTTGAAAACCCATATCTGAAAAGATATTTGCACACCGATGTTCATAGCAGCAGTATTCAGTGGCTGGGACTCGGAAGCAACCGAAGTGTCCTACAATAGATAGTTGGATAAGGAAGCTGTTGTCCATGTATACAATGAAATATTGTTCAGCCATAAGAGATGAAACATCACCATTTGTGACAACATGGATGAACCTCTAGTTAATCATGCTAAGTGAAATAAGCCAAACAGAAAAAGATGAAAATCACATGATATCACTTATATGTGGATTATAAACCTAAAAGCAACAAATGAACAGGACAAACGAATAGAGACTCATGGACATGGACTATAGACTAGTGGTTTTCAGAGGGTAGGGGGTTGGAGAAGAGGAGAGGGGTACGGGGTAAGGGAGGTCAAATATGTGATGACAGCAAAAACTATAACACACAGTGTAACACACTGTGCAAATATATATATGCCTTATTGTGAACACGCAGTGTAAATATATATATGCCTTATTGTTAAAGTGTACAGATGAAACATTAGATTTCATTAATCAATGTCACCATAAAAAATAAATTCTAAATAAATAAATAAATAAATAAATAAATAAATAAATAAATAAAAAGTGGTTTAGAACATTATAGGAGGTGTTAGGTTGAACATAACCAAAAAGTGTGTGTGTATGTGTGTGTGTATGTTCTTTCTAAATAGTAAAAGAATAAAAGAACACTGTAGAAAACAAACCACACAGAGATCTAGGAAACATAAAACAACACATTAATACAGCTTAAAGAGTGTGAAATAATTGATACCCAAATAAACAGACCCCATAGAGAAGACATCCAGGAAACATAAAATAGCACATATTAATATACCATAAATAGTATAAAATAATTGATACTTAAATAATTCATTTATGTAGAGGTAAGTGGGCTTAGCTCCCATATTAAAAGAAGAATCGAGATCGGCTTTTAAAGCAAAACCCATAATTGGCTGATTATAGGACACACCTAAATCAAAGTAACTTAGAAAAAAAAAATAAAGTAATGAACAAATGAATACAAGGAAAATATAAAGAATAAGTGGGTGGTACAATCCTGATATTAGAAAAAGTAAATTCATCCCCAAATACATTAAACTATAAATAGAAACTTCATAATGCTAAAGGCTATGATTCTCAATGAAAATATAACAAGAATACGGGTGTCAAATAATATAGGAAATGCTTTGTAAAGCAGAAACTCCTGGAAGGGCATTTGCCACATGGTGAAATAGAGTACAGCAAGTCCTTTAATAATGTTGTTTTGTTCACTGTCATTTAATTATACTGGTGAGAAAGAAAAAAATTGATTCCCAGCTGGTGCCACTGTCTGTGTGGAGTTTGCACATTCTCACTGTGTTTGCTTGGGTTTTCTCTGCATGGTCTGATTTCCTCCCACATTCCAAAGTTGTGCATATTAGGTGAATTGGTGTGTCTAAATTGTTCCAGTCTGAGAGAGTGTAGGTGTGGGTGTGAGTGCCCATTGTGTTGGAAGGATATTCTGCGTAGGGTGGGGTCCTACCTTGTACCTTGAGCTGCTGGGATAAGCTCCAGTCACCAGGAACCCTGAACTGGAATAAGTGGGTTGAAAAACAATCATCTTACTCATTTTTATTAATCTTTCTTAAGTATATGTATAGTTAACATTTATTAAAATATTTAATATTAGAAGTGTTTTGAGTTTTTATTTAGAAGTTTGGTGATATTTTGTGACCAGAAATACGCCGTAGGAACTTAACTCTTGTTTAGATCAATTAGCCTATACTAAAATTGCTTAAGTATTTTGCTCGAAGTCACAGTTCCAAGAACCTATTGATGACATTAAGTGAGAACTTACTGTATTATTAATTTAATATATATTTCAATAATTATTTAATGAGTAACTCAAAGAGAAGTCAAGTGCAGACATATAGCTAAGACTTTAAAAGACTTAAACTACATAATAACTGTATATTAAAACTTATATACTAATAATAGAGATTAAATCTTCTCCTCAAATGTCATAGTACATCTTCAAAATTAGTCATAGATCAGGCCACAAAGAAAATCTCAATAAAATTCATAAAGAAGAAAAAAATAAAACCAACATTCTTTGTTCATAGCAAAACAAATGTAAAGTCTCCTCAACCTGGACATAGATTTCATTCCTCATTTTGGGTCATATTTTCCTGCTTCTTTATATGCCTTATAATTTTTGATGGGATGCCAGACATTATAATTTTACTGTGTTAGATGCTGTATATTTAGTATTCCAATGGATATTCTTTATCTTTATTCTTAGATGCAGTTAAATTATTTGGAATCATTTTTACTTTAGAATCTTGTTTTTAAGTAAGAGCAGCAATTAATCTAGGGATAATTTGTCCCACTGAAGTGTCAAATCTCAACTGCAACTGAGCGCTCTACCCAAAGCTTTGTGAATTATGAGGTTTTCCACTCTGGCTGTTGGGAGCAAGAATGATTTCCAGCCCTGTATGATTCCCAGAGATTGTTGTTTCTAATCCTTTCAGATATTTCTTCCACAGCCCAGAGCAGTTTCCTCATGCAATTGTGATTATCAGTACTCAACCTGAGGGAGGGAGACTTTATGCAGATCCCTGGAGTTCTTTCTCTTTAGAGCTCTCTGTTTTCCAGGAATCTGTCCTAAACATACAGTTGCTTCACACTCCCTGAATTTTCTGTTCCTTCTTATTAATACCAGAAGACTTTCAAGCTCCAAGAGAATTCTTCTTCTCTGTGCCATAGACTCAAAATTCTCTCTAAGGACTAAGCTATAGCAATCATAAGGCTCATTGTGCTCATTTCTCATCTCAGTGTCATTGTCTTTTATTTTCTGAAGTCCAATATCTTAAGAACCATAATTTCGGATATTTATTGATTAAAAAAATTATTTCAGTTGGAGAGCAAATCTAATCACTGTTGTGAATGTACTATTAAAATAATTTTAATTTATAACCATTTGACTATTTTACATATTTAAAAGTTGAAATGAATAAAAAAGATTGGAAAAAAGTCAAGACTAAAATTAAATGCACACAGAGATAAATGCACACAACTGTATAAATTTTATAACCACAGAGAAAACAATAAATCTGTTAACTTTTGAACACAGTACTCTGTGTACTCATAGAAGGATATATTCTTAGCACCAGAAAATTATAAAGAAATCTTAGACTTTTTAATACCTTATTGTTAGCACTGGTATTAAAGAATAATTTTGCAAATAAGAAAGCATATTTAAGTTGTTGGGCACAAGAGTTTTTGCTGTATGAGAAAGGAGAAAAATAAATATCTGTATTTTATAAAAGGCATATACTTAACAGAAGAAAACAGCCATCTAAGTCTATATTCCCTATTATCTTCCTTTGATTTGTTTACATTGACTTTTTTATATACTTTATATTAAATTTTTGGACTTTTGCAGACTCAATATTTTTCAAGATTCTACTTAATTCCATTATTTATAATTTTTACTTTCACTTTTGATGCTCAAATGATCACAAGCCTGCCAGTTCAAGGCATTTTATTCTGGGTCTTTTGCCTTTTCATCACTATCCTAGCCACTTAAATCACTCTTGCTTTCTGGAATAAAAAAGACATGCAGGACCATATTTGTTTTTTCCATTACTGAAGACATATAGAATCAACAACTTTCTTCATTGCCTTTAGTAGAAAACTGTATTTGAGACCAAAATTTGGTCAGTTACTTACAAATGAGATTGTTCCAGACATGTACTGGTGGTCAGCAGGATGACAACATTGCAGACTACTGTAGTGACACAGATGGAAAATATATTTTTAAGGTTATGAGTTGCAGTTTATTTTTCAATTTAAATATAATGTTATACTGCATATTCAAATTTCATTCCTATATAAAAATAAATATAAATTATTTCTTTTATAACTTGCTTATTTAGATTTTCATCAAGTTATAATCATACCCCTTTGTTATTCAAAGAACTTGCTATAGACCGAATGATTTTATCTCCCCAAAATTCATATGTTGAAATCTGATTTCCAATGTGATTGTGTCAAGAGGTCTCTGAGAGTTGATTAGGTCGTGAGAGTGGAGATCTCATGATTGGAATTAGTGCCCTTATAAAACAAGGCCCCAGAGAGCTCCTTGACACTTTCAACTACATGAGGACATAGCAAGAAGTTGGCTGTCTATGAACTAGGAAAGGGGCTCTCACTAGATGCCAAGGTGCCAGTGCCTTGATATTGCACTTTCCAATCTCCAGGACTAAGAGAAATAAATTTCTGTTGCTTATGCGCCATTATGGCATTTTGTTACAGCAGATCAAATGGACTAAGACAGTCCTTTGACTCATTGATCACAATTTTATAATCATTTTACTGACTCTTATTTCAAGTATGTTATTATATTCTTGTACTATATTGGCTTTCTAATAGATTTTCTTTTTATAATTTAATTGTACAGGTATATAACAAAAAACCTGCATTGCTGTTTCAGTTGGAGTTCCAACAACTAGAGATGATGCAATATTCTGCAGTAGCAACAGAAGAAAGAAAAAGGAGAGAGAGAGCACAGTTAGCAAAGTCCAGAGAGAGAGAGAGAGAGAGAGAGAGAGGGAGGGAGAGAGAGAGAGATAGCTTTATAGAAGACATCATTGGGACAGAATGGGAAATGTACTTCAATAAAGGAATAGAGCCATGCTGTGGCCTTACAGGGAGGGACCAGGGAAATAAATACCCAAACATATCTTTCTATCTGCCCTCATAATTCCTACTGATTTCTCACATTGGCTAACTCCAAGGGTGGGATGGGGGCAGGAGAGACCAATGATGCAGTCCATAACACTCAGACTCCCGGAGCAAAAGCTGGGCAAAGAAGGAATTTGAAGAGAGGGAAAATAGAAAATGTTTACCTCTCTCCCCTCAAAAACACCTCTTTCTAAGCTTCAAATCTTTTCTCTGCCAGTTTCATTCATTCTGTGCTGTTTCAAATCTCTTATTTCTTAAACAATTTATTTTCAGAGTTCCACCCAAAACTTGTTTTTCCTCTCCTACTAGGTAAATGAAGTTGTCATGGGCTTGTTGTAGCTGCCAACCCCCGATAGACACAGGGACCACCAGAAATCAGTGAGTTATAGGAATCACACCCTTTATTCGGCCAGCTGGGTCTGCCAGGGGTACACAGACCCCAAATTAAGCAGGCCTGAAATGTAGAGGTACAGAGTTTTTAAGCCCTAAACCCCTATTCTTCATCCTGCTTGAACACACAAGTCTTTTTTTTTTTTTCTTCTTGTTACTAACTGTCAACCCACAGGTCAGTTGTGCAAGCGGGGATACAGAAGCAGAAATCTTATTGTTAGAGTGTTATGTTCCCATGGGCGATAGCCAAGCAGTAATTTTTCAGCCAGCACATGCTCAAGCCAGAATGTGACTATTATTCTTAACTTCTTCCTTCTTTTTAATACATTCACCCTTCAGGCAATATAATTTTGAAATTATTGGTTTAAAATATTTTTAAAATCTATCTTTTCTTTTACTCTTGATTGTCATTGTTCAGGCACTCAGCATCTTCTCCATGGATTATTGTAACAGATTCCTAACTGGTCCTTCTGCCACCGATTTTGTCTCCATTCATTTTGTCCTTCACGTTGCTACTCTCATATTCTTCTCTTCATCAAACCATATTGTCTCTTACTAGGACTACTTGTAGAGCCTACTCATTTGTCTTTACAGTTCCACTATCAATCTGCTCAAAACAGCTAATATATTATAACCTGATCATGTATTTCATCTGACCATTATATAAAGTTCAAACTCCTTAGCTTGCTATTAATGCTCTCTTGTGACCCATCGCCAAGCTACATTTCTAGCCTCATTTTCACCACTCCATCACGCTAATGTTCTAATCAAACCAAGGTATTTCTAGCATCTCGTAAATTGTATGTTTACAAAAATCATTTATTTATTGCCTATAATATGCCAGACACTAAGCTAGGTGCTGTATATAATAAGATAGATGAGACTAAGTCCATGCTCTCAAAAAATTTCTCTAATTGTAATACTTTTGCTATCTCTAATACACTTCTCATTATGTCAGTCTGGAAAACTATTTGTTCACCTAGATTTAGCTTAAACATGGCTTCCTCTGTGAAGCCTTTCTTGATTATGCCAATTAGAGGTAGTCACTCCTTCAGTGTCCACTAATACTGTATGCACATTTTTATTTTATCACTTAATGCCCTAATACTTTTGTTTACTTATATGTCTTGCTCTCTGACTAGTCTGAGTTATCCTAACATATTTTGCAAATCTATTTTCCCTAGAGCCCAGCAGCAATCTCAATAAATATTTGTAAACTAAAGAACAAATAAATGAATGAATGATGAAGTCAGTGAATTAGAATAAGAGAACTAAGGTGAAAGAAGCAGAAAGCAGAGAAGAGAGGAAAGGAGGGGGTGAAATAAAACAAGAAAAAATCCTCCACAACACTTTTATGAAGGGATCATAATATTTTCAAGGTTGAGACAAAAGGCAGGAAAATTTAAAAATTGTTTTGTAATGTTGAAATCTTTACACTGAGAAATTATGTTTATAGCAGTCTTCATTTCAAGGGCTATATTTTATGGCTATATTTTAATCAAACCAAAAGTAATTCTACATGTCAAGAACTGACCCCATTACTGTCAGTGAGAAAGGTCATGTACAGCAATTTTCACATGTACAACCTTACTTAGAAGCAGCCCAAATTATAATTCATATCTACCAGAAAAAATTGCGCTAAACATTTCATTAAGTGCTATTTCATAATGTGTAAATGCATTGTTCAGAAAGAATTTAACTCCTGATATAAACTAGAAGGTAGTTGATTTCTAGATGAATTATTTAGGATGTTTCTTTTTCCATGAGTTGTTATAGAAATCTCAGTTCTGTTTGGCTAATTTTCTCAATGTAGTATGCCTTTCTTTTCTATTTATATGATTTTTGTTATAATTTTAAAGAATATAAATACAAATATAAATATATTAGCATTTAATCTGAAGTTACATGTATTTCCAACATCATTTTATTTATATTTAGGGAATTACTATTATTTGAAAATGTAGTATGACAAAGAAAATAAGGTCTTTTGGAGTAGTGGAAAATGCTTGGGACTTTAGGTGACCTAGACTCCAACCCTTACTTTATTAGCTAATTAAACAGGTTGGTCTTAGGCTAAGTCACTTTCCTTCTGGACTCCAATTTTCTCTTCTAGAAAAATCTATGATCAATTGACCAGAGATGGAAAACTAGAACATCACAGTTTGAATCATATATCAGATGTGTTTTACAAAAAAGGTATTTTAGTCAGTGTAGCATTAAAAAATGAATAAGAAAAATCCAGGTAGGCATTCAGTCTCAGATTTGCCAAAGTTCCTCCTCTTCCTTCACTCCTAAACTGCTCATTTTACACCACAGACACAAAGAAAGATAACAAAGGCTTTGAGAACTGAACTGTAATATAAACATTGTCCTAGAACTTGCTCTGGTAAACACCTCTAATCTTTCTATTGTCATATACCATTGCTAGTTCTCATCTGTCATATATTCACAGACATGTGAGAAATGAATCTGCCTTTAAGATGAATAATTATTAAGCTCTTCACATTAAAATGTAAAATTTTTAGAAAAATTTAGATATTTCTAGTAGATAGAATATTTAGTCTTTCTCTGAGAAAGTCCCTTACTACTATGCGTTGTTTAAATAGGCTTGTAAAGGCAGTTTTGTTATGGTCATTGATTTAAGGATTAGCTGTCTGACATCTTAGCATTTTTTTTTTGGCTGCTTCCTGGAAAAATGATCCTGTAATTTTATTTTATATTCTTGAGTGTGGCTTTTATATATTTTTTTTGCTATACTCTCACATGATACACAGTATATGATCAATAATATTTTGAATGAATGAATCTGCAACATGGTACAAGGTAGACCCAAAGTTGCCGATAATCAGAACTAAAGCCTAATTTTGAAGTACCTTAAGTGAACAAATATTTCCCTAACTTCAAGGATACAGATATATAAAAAGCTAATTTTAAAATAAATGAAAAAGTGTTAATCCAGTTGGAAACCAAAGGAAAGAGAAACTTCTTTGATAAATCAATTTAGATTCCTGTATAATTCTGTATGTCCAGTTCCCTGAAGATACTACTTTTCTGAATTTTAACAATATTATTCCTTCTGCTTTATTTTTGGTGTGGAGGTAAATTAAAGAGTTTTATGGGGAATATTAGAATCTTCTGTAAAACAGAGATTAAAGTCTGCCTACTACTTTGTCTGATATCTTTCATATACTGACCAATCAGTAATAATTTGTAGAGTTTAAAGGATATGTTTTTTTAATCTGTGACTATTATTTTTAATTAAAATTTATAAATTGCATATTTTTTTCTTTTTTTCTGGAGCTTAGGGTTTAATTTAAAACCTTATATAATAGGAGTAATTAGCTACTCTTGTTTACTTGTTTTTAAATTTTTAAATCAAGTACAATTTTTTAAATGTGCATTTTAACTTAAAATCTTGAATGATCATGAATGCAGCTGAGACATATGGGCCATAATGTGGGTTTTACCGAAGTACTCACTAGAGTAAATGTATATACTAAAATGGACTTCTATCAAGTTCTATAAACTAGTGTATGTTGAAAAAGTCCAGGCTTATTGCATATTTTCAGGGCTACTGAAGAAAACTTTTATCAGACACTGATGATCATTAAAAACAGGCAAGTATACAGATTTGCAGAAATTACCTGCTAAGAAAAATATGTGGAGTTATACTTTGAAAATCAGAATATGATTACCTTTTGTTTTGATTATCTGAAATTTTACAATGCCTTCTGAGGTGTCTTTTCCACCATGAGATCTTCAGCTTAAAAATTGCATCATATCTTCCAGTCTCCTCAGATATTCTAGGATAAATTATAAAAACAAATATATAGAAAAATATTTTTCTTTGTAAAATTGACAATAACCTGATGTCTGAAAAGTCATTGCTAACTTTGTTGGAAACAAGTTTAAAAAAATTTCTTATTCTTATTTCTAGTTTATTGACTATGATTTATCACAGGATAAATTTTAAAAAATAACAGGAAAAAATAATAAGTAAATAAACTTTTATTTTAAGTTGTAAAACAAATTCTTTCAAAGAGTTTTGCAAATAAATCGTTGCATTCATAAAAAGAATCGCGTTCTGTTTTCTATTCAAGTTAAGATAAAGTGAGGTCCAATATTTCTCTTTTTTTCATTTTTGTATTTTTTTCAATTAGAGTTGGCATACAATATTATATTAGTTTCAGGTGTACAAAACAGTGATTGAACATTTACATAACTTATGAAGTGATCACCCCTATAAATCCAGTATCCATCTGACACCATACATAGTTATTACAATACTACTATATTCCCCATGCTACATTCTACATTCCCATGAGTATTTTGTAACTACCAGTTTGTACCTCTTAATTCCTTCTTCCCTTCACCCATCATCTACCCCTTAATCCGACAACCATCAAAATGTTCTCTGTATCTTTGCGCTTATTTCTGTGGTTTGTTAATTTATCCTGTTCTCTAGATTCCACATATGGCATTTGTCTTTCTCTGTCTGACTTATTCCACTCAGCACAATATCCTCCAGGTCCATCCATGTGTTGCAGATGGTAAGACTTTATTTTTTTTATAGCTGAGTAATATTCCATTTTGTATGTGTGTGTACATGTGTATCACTTCTTTATCCATTCATGTATTGATGGACACCCAGGTGGCCTCCATATATTGGCCATTGTAAATAATGTTCAAATGAACATATGGATTCACATGTTCCACACATGTTTCTTCAGATAAATACCCAGAAGTGGGATAACTGGGGACTTCTTTGTCTCTTGTTGTAGCCTGTGTTTTTAAGTCTATTTTGCCTGAGAAAATCATTGCTATACCAGCTTTTTGATTGTTTACAATTTCATGAAACATCTTTCTTCATCCTTTTACTTTCAGTCCGTGTGTATGTTTCCATCTGAATAGAGTCTCTTATAGGCAGCATATGTAAGGGTCTTGTTTTCATATTCATTCAGGCATCTATTTTTCTAATAAACTTTACTGGGGTAACACTGGTTAATATAATTATATAATTTTGAGTTGTACATTATAATTGGATATCTATATATTCTATTGTGTGATTACCACCCAAAGTTCAGTGTCCTTCGGCTACCATATATTTGACCCCCCTTTACCCAGATCACTCTACCCCTATCTCCCTATATTTGACTCCCTTTACTCCATCTACCTCTCCCTTCCCCCACACTCCTTTTCCTTTGGCAACTACTAGTCCATTGTCTATGTACCTGAGTCTCTTTGTCCCAAAAGTTTTGATACATTTTTTTACTATTATTTATCATTCATTTCTATGTATTTCTTGATCTCTCTTTTTATTTCTTCTCTGACTCAGTCATTCTTCAATAGCATATTGTTTAATCTCCCTGTGTGTGATTCTTCCTGCTTTCATTTTAAAATTGATCTGCAGCTTCAAAGCATCATGATCAGAGAATACAGTTGGTATTATTTCAAAGCTCTTACATTTGTTGAGACCGTATCTGTGTCCCAGTATGTGGTCAATCCTCGAGAATGTCCCATGTGCACTAGAAAAGAATGTATAAGCTATTGTTTTGGAATTGAAGGCTCTGTAAATGATAATTATGTCCAGTTGGTCT
>NW_011889025.1:4101141-4102635 GCF_000151845.1 Pteropus vampyrus | reverse complement strand
TTATATCCATTCCCTTTTGAGGATTTGGATCTTTGAATGCTCCCCTTTTCAGTCACTGTTATCTCAATTTGTCCTTATGTATGCTGAATGTTACTATCTTGCTATAGCAATTCTCTTCTTATTATTTAAGTTTATAATGCCCTATTCTTAGTAAGGATTGCACTCCTCTTCCTGTATTTGCCTGATAGTCACTTTCCTCCTAATTATGTATTTTTTTTTTGTCATTTTGTTTTACGTGGGCTTGTCCCTTTCAGTATTTCCTGTAGTGCAGGTCTCGTAGTGGAGAATTCCGCCAATTTTTGTATGTCTGGAAAGGTCTTCATTTCTCCTTCATAGTTAAAGGATAGCTTAGCTGGATACATTATTCTAAGCTGGTAGTTTCTTTCAATTAATAGTTTAAATATTTGATTCCATTTCTTTCTGGCTTGTAAAGTCTGTGCTGAGAAGTCAGATGATAATCTAATGTTTTGTTTTCTTTTCTTTTCTTTTATATAAGTTACCGTTTCCTTTTCCTTGGCTGCCCTGAGAATTCTATCTTTGTTGTTGATTTTTGATAACTTTAATACAATGTGTCTTGGTGAAGGCCTTTTTGGGTTGAGATAATTGGATGTTCTGTTGACTTCTTGAATTCCAAGCTCCAGCTCATTCCTTAGATTTGGGAAATTCTCATCCACTATTTGTCTGAAAATGCTTTCTAGTCTCTGCTCCTTTTCCTTGCCTTCGATAATGCCCATTATTCTTGTTTCCTCTCCTGATGTTATCAGCTAGTTCTTGTATTTCTCTTTCATTATTTTTCATCTTCGGTTTCTCTCTTCTTCCTTCTGATTTATTTCTAGATTTCTATCTTTGATATCACTGATCCTTTCCTTCATTTAGTAGCCTCTATTTCTCAAACTTGTTATTTCATTTTTCAACTCTTGCAATTTGTTTTTTATCTCCAGAAGATCTATTCTGTTCTTCTTGTGGGTTTCAATGTCCTTGCTTTGCTCATCTAGATTTTTTTTTCAATTCCTGAAATTGTTGATATGAATCGTTTCAAAACTCACTGAGTTTTTTTCAGAAGTACCATCATAAATTCTCTGTCATTTAAGTCCCATATTTCTGTGTCTATAAGCTTATTTTCTGGAGATTTTTCTTTCTTTCTGAGATGCTGTGTCATCTTGGCTGTCCATGGTGTTTAATGGACTATTTCTGTGCCTGGACTTTAATGGAAGTGTATTCTGCTGTTTTTCCAAAAAGAAGATTTATTGTATAAAGGTCTCTTTAGCCTGCTGCAAAGAAGGTGCTTTTATTTTGGTTTCCAGTAGGTGGCATCTAAGTCTCTTGGATCCTTGCTTTATATAAAGCCTAAATAATACTTTTTTAAAGTTTTCTGGTAGAAATTTAATCACACTCGCTACTCTCAGTTTCAGTTCCTGTCAGTATTAGCAAACAATTTCGGTAGCATTTGCTCAGATTCCCTTGGGGCTCCGCGGTGATTGGTCTCGGAGAGTT
>NW_011889025.1:4084309-4101091 GCF_000151845.1 Pteropus vampyrus | reverse complement strand
CGGAGAGTTGAGGGAGGGGCCTTCTTGGTTGGGGGTTCAGGGCTGCAGCTCAGCCTCGATTTTGCTACCGGGGCCAATAAAAATCAACCATTGTTTCTCTGTTTTTTGCTCTGATGCCTGGACTCTGCTGCCGGCTGTGTAGAAGTTCCGGTACTTCCAGGCAGGGCTGTTCAGGGAAGTCGCCACAGCTTCATACCCCCACTCCTCCTGCAAGGAACCCTGGTGGCTGCAAGAGGTAGCTTCTTTATTTCTCCCAGTCCACCGCCCAACACCCAGGGTTCTGACCTGTGATAGTTCTTATGAGCAGATCCCATGCTCAGATGTGCTATTGTGCCTTTTGAGTATTTTTTGTTCAGTTTTAGATGTTCAGCTTATTGTTGTTTCAAGGGAGAGATCTGAGGATGTCTCTCACTCTGCCATCTTTCCCAGAATCTCCAGGCACTTAATTTTTATTGGAGTTTTTGATACATTGACATTCACAGTAATTGTTGATAGATATGTAGTTATTGTCATTTTCTTATTCATCTTTTTAAACTTTTTTTCTTTCTCCTTCTTCTTATAAAAGTCCTTCTAATATTCCCCGTAATGCCAATTAGTGATAATGAACTCTGTTAGCTTTTTCTTGTCTGCGAAACTCTTTATGTGTCCTTCGATTCTAAATGATAGCTTTGCTGGGTAGAATAATCTTGACTGTAGGTCCTTGTTTTTCATCACTTTGAATATTTTATGCCAAGCCCTTCTGCCAGGCAAAGTTTTCTGTTGAGAAATTAGCTGACAGTCTTATGGGAGCTCCCCTGTAGGTAAATAACTGCTTTTTTCTTGCTACTTTAAGATTCTCTCTTTGTCTTTAACCTTTGGTATTTTAATGGTGATATGTCTTTGTGTGTGTGTCTTTGGGTACATCGTTTTGGGTTCTGTGCTTCCTGGGCTTGTACATCTATTTTCTTCACCAGGTTAAGGAAGTTTTCAATCATTATTTCTTGAAATAGGTTTTCAATTCCTTGCTTTCTCTTTCTCCTGGTATCGCTATGATGAGAATGCTGTTATGCTTGATGCTGTCCCAGAGGCCACTTAATCTGACCTCATGTGTTTACATTTTACTTTTTGTTGTTTTTCTGATTGGGTTTTTACTACTACCTTATCTTCTATATCACCGACTTGATTCTCTGCTTCATCTATTCTACGGTTAATTCCTCCTAAGGTATTCTTCATTTCAGTTATTATATTCTTCAATTCTGACCTTTCTTAGGTTTTCTATCTCCACTGTTTTCTATATGATGAAGTTCTCACTGAGTTTTATCTACTTTTCCCCTAAATTCATTGAATATCCTTGTAATTAATATTCTGAACTCTGCATCTAGTAGATTGCTTGTCTCCATTTTGTTTATTAGTTCTTTTTCTGGAGTTTGTTCTGTTCTTTCATTTGGAACATATTTCTTTGTCTTCTTATTTTGGCTGTCTGCTTATGTTTGTTTCTATGTATTGAGTAGGGCTACTATGTCTCGCAGTCTTATTAAAGTGACCTTATATAGTAGATGTGCTATGGGGCCCAGAGGCACAGATTTCCCTGGTCTTCTGAGCCAAGTGCTTTTATTATGTCTTTTGTATGTGTTGTGTGTGTCTTGTTGTAGTTGAGCCTTGATTGCTATTTGTTCATCATTGAGGGATTGACTTTCAGGCTGATTAGTTGTGATGACCAGAAGTTATCAGCGGAGGAGCTGATCCTACAGAGCAGGACTCACTTTACCAGGGCTCTATTGCCTACCTTGTCTGCCCTTTGGGTATGTCATCCTCAGATGTGATCCTAGATGATACTTCAGCTCAGACCAAAGCTGGCCACTAAGTGTGCAGGCTAAGGCCTCCTGAGAGGCTCCCTGCCAGAGACAAGTTCAGCTGCAGGCTGTACCCTGCCTGGGCCCACCTAGCATGAGCCACAAAGAAATACCTAGATGGCCATCACACATACTGGGCTTGGATTTTCCTCGAGAGGCCAAACCAGGAATCCAAGTCAGCTATTGCTACTGCTGGGCTTGTGGCTGTTCGGCAAGAGGTATGGGACACACTGAAGACAGTTGCTGCTTGTTTAGTTTTGTGAAATTTTGAGAAATTTTAGGAATGTCTGTAGCATGAGCTAAGACAGATCATTTGTATAGAAAATCCACTGGGAGCAGCTTGGGCAGGCCTGGAAGTTTGAAGAGGCAGGGTCTCAAGGAATCACCAGAGTGGGGTTACCAGTATTAGCTACATTGCCAGAGACTCAAATAACATGGCCATCTGTACCCGCAAACCAGTTGAGAGAGGGATCAATGAAGGAACAATGGCTTCTGACAGCATTTACATCTGGGAGAAAGCTGCCCCTCCAACCCTTATCCTGAAGCCAGACAACTCACTTCCTCCCTGTATGTCTCTAGCACTTTTTGAGCTGCTGCCCTAGCACTGGAGCTCAGAGCAGGTGAGTCCTTCAGCAAGTTAGTCTTCATGCTGGTCCTTTAAAAGAAATATCTGTTATTCCAGAGTCCCTTTGTCTCACTTAGCCACAATCTCTACTGGTTTTCACAGCTAGAAGTTGTAGAAACTTCTCTTCCTAGCATTGGAACCCTGAGCTGGGGAGCCCAATGTAAAGCTGGGACCCCTTGCTCCACAGCTGAGGTACTTCTGATTCTCAACAGCCACATGTGGGTGTGCAACCAACCTGTTTTTTATCTCTACCCCTCGTACCAGTCTCAAAGTGGCCTCTTCTGTGTGTCCCTAGTTGTAGGACTTTTGTTCAGCTAGACTTCAGGCAAAACCCAATGATGGCTATTCTATAGGTTAATTGTCATTTTGATGTGGTTATGAGAGGGGCGAGCACAGCTTTTACTTACTCTGCCATCTTAACTGCAACTCTGATTTCTCTCTCAAAAGAGAATCTAGAGATTAGAACAAAAAATTGAATTGATGAAATATCTTCCTCCTTCAACTTTAGGCACTGATGATTTTTACTAATAGATTACTGATGGTTAAGATAATTAGAATTCATTCGCAAAATATTAAAGTAAGGGAAAAGGTGAGCTTTTGACATTTACTTTTGCTTCACATTGTTGTTTGTGGAGTTAAACTATAAAATATCTTTAGCCATTAAAACTAAGAATATAGGACACTGGTTCCAGCCACAATGAGCAGGCCTACTACATTACATTGATTACATTTAAAAACTAGACAAAATAGAAAAAAATTACCTGAGAACTTTAAAATGTAAACAGTAGATAGATTGGGACAGAATATTAAAACTTGAAGAAAGATCAATACGGAGGAGTTGAGATTGTTTGTTTACTTCATCTTCCATCTTTAGCTTCAGGGCAGTCCAAATCAATAACTGCAGGGCAAGCAGGTCAGCCAATATTCCAAGATAAGCCTGTCTTTCGGCACCAGAGGAATACTCAGTTTTAATTACTTTCTTTTTTTCCCCTCTCAGTGCTGCCTTAAGTCATCTCTTTTTGAAGCACTGCAGCTACTGCATAATTATCTAAGACCAGGAGATAAAGCCCATCTCTCTGAATAAAGGAACAAGTTAAAAGGGTCCTTGTTGTGCAAAGAGTGTGGGAAAAACCTCATAATTTGCACATCTTTTTCTCTTGTCACTTCACCCCAAGTGCAGCCCAAGTGGTATGGACCTGAGAAGCATTGAAAGAAGCCAAAACTTTGAGAGAATTCTATCTTTCTAGTGAGAGAAATGAGAAAATGAGCCCATCATGGCCGGACGGTTTTGGGGACATCTCCAAAAGAAGAAAGAAGAGAAGAGGATTACTGATTCTGAGTATGACTCAACAAAAGTTCAGAGCTCACTCCCAAGTGGTATATATATGAAATATATGACAAAAAAAGATAACAGATCATTTGAAAACCAAGCTAAAACTTAAACATTTCCCAAGGTCCAGACCAAACCCTTAGTTGTATATAAAAGGGGCACACGTGAATATTATTGAAAAGACTTTGAAAAAAGTACTGGTTTTGGAATCACCTTCCTGGCTTTAGAAAGTATAAAAGAATGTGGAGTCTGAAACTTACTAGATTGATTGCCAACTAAAATAACAATAATGCCACAAACAACAAAAAACAATAAGAATAATAAATCAGCATTCTCTAGAGGATTTTAAGAGGAATAAGTTCCAGTGAAAATGGTGGAGTAGGTCAATGTTGTGCATTTCTCCTCCCATGGTCACATTTAAATTACAACTAAATTATAGAACAACCAACCTGGAGAACCATCTGACAACTAGCTGAACATAACTCCTATAACTAAGGAAATAAAAAAGAGGTCACTTTGGGACTAGTGAGAAGGGTGGAGACAAAAAACGGGCTAGCCCCGGAACCATGTGTGGCTGTTGAGCATTGGAAGGGATATCTCAGCTGTGGAGGTTCTCCCAGAGGAACGAGGGGCTCCAGCCCCACACTGAGGCTCCCCAGTCCAGGGTTTTAGAGCTGGGAAGAATAGTCCTGACAAAATATGGTGATGAAAATCAATGGGAATTGTGACCATTAGGGCGAGATGGAATGCTGATAGAAACCTGGACATCCCCTTAAAGGGCCGGTTTGGAGCATAGCCTCTTCCACGTGCCTCCAGGTCCAGCACAGGCAGTGACCAACTGCAGATCACTTTATGGATCCTACCAGGTAGCTCTGGGCTAGTCACAAGCAGTGGCTGACCTTGTCCGGCACGGGTGCCCTGACCAAGTAGTTTCAGAACCAAGACCCCCAGAGGCTGATGTCAGACCAAAACAGAGTACCTAATTAGCCCCACAAGCAGCACACCCAAAGAGTGGTCTCAATAGGCACATGTGTCCTCTGTGTCACACTCCATTCCAAACGGTCAGCCCTTAGGGCATGGCCAATCCTCACAGCCACTCAACTATAGAGTAAATCCCACCAACTGATGTGTCAATTGCAATCAAGACTAAACAACAAAGGAGAGCACACACAATGCACACAAAGGACACTCCTGAAGCTCCCAGCGAAGGTTATGAGGGAAATTGCACCACGGGGTCACACAGGGCACCTACTACATAAGGCCACCTGGCCAAGATTGGCAGAGGAAGCAAATCTACCTAACATATAGACACAAACACATAGAGGCATCCAAAATGAGAAAACAAAGAAACATGTCCCAAATGAAAGAACAGGAAAAAAACTAAAAAAAAAAAAAAAAAAAAAACTAAATGAATCGAAGGCTAGTAAAAAATGAGATAAAGAATTCAGAACTCTGCTTTTAAGTATGATCAATTAACTTAGGAGAAGAGTAGATGAACTCAGTGAGAACTTTAACAAAGAACTAGTAAGCATAAAAAAGACATAGAAACCACAAAAACAGTTAGAAAAGAGAATACAAAAACTGAAATAAAGAATACACTAGAAGAAATAAACAATAGGTTAGATAAAGCTGAGGATTGAATCGGAGATTTGGAAGACAAGGTAGCAGAAAAGACACAATCAGAACAGCAAAAATAAATAAATATATATATATATATATATATACACATAAATATATATATATATACATATATATATATATATATATATACATACATATTTGAGAATAATTTAAAGAATCTTTGGGACAATATCAAGCATAACAACACTTGCACCATAGGGTTTCCAGAAGGAGGAGAGAGAGAGCAATGGATTGAGGAGCTATTTGAAAAAAAATAATGAGTGAAAACATCCTTAACCTGGTGAAGGAAATAGACATACAAGTCCACAGAGAGTCCCAAACAAAAGAAATCCAAACAGACCTACACCAAGACACTTCATGATTAAAATGCTAAAGGCTAAAGACAAAAACAAACATCCTAAAAGTAGTTAGAGAAAGATAGTTAGTTACTTATAAGAAAGCTTTCACAAGACTGTCAGCAGTATTCTCAACAGAAAACTTTGCATGGCAGAAAGAATTGGCATGAAATATTCAAAGTGATGAAAAGTAAGGAACAACAACCAAGAGTACTCTACCCAGAAGGTTATCAATTAAAATTGCTAGTGAGGTAAAAAGATTCACGAACAGAAAAATGCTGAAGGAATTCGTCACCACCAAGCCAGTATTAGAAGAATGGTTAAAAGGACATCAATAAAAATAAGAAAAGGGACAAAAAACATAATTAGAATAATAAAATGACACTAATTATGTAGCTATCAATAATCACCTTAACTGTAAAAAGATTAAATGCTCTAATCAAAAGACATAAGGTAGCTGAATGGGTGAGAAAATGAGGCCCATACAAATGTTGTCTAAAAGAGACTCACCTCAGATCAAAAGACACACAGAGACTAAAAATAAAGGGATGAATAAAGATATTTTGTGTGACTGAAAAAAAAAAGAAAAATCTGTGGTAACAATGCTTATATCAACAAAATAGGCTTTAAAACAAAGGCTATAATAAAAAAAAAAAAGACATTACATAATGGTAAAGGATCACTCCAACAAGAGGTAATAACCCTAGTAAACATTTATGCACCCAACACAGGTACACCTAAATATATATATATATATAAATATACTGACTGACATGAAGAGAAAGATCGACAGTAATACAGTCACAGTAGGGGACTTTAACATCCCATTGACACCAATTGACAGGTCTACCAGAGAGAAAATGAAAAAAAAAAAAAAGTGGCCTTAAGTCACACACTATGTCAGATGGATTTAATATTTTTAGAGCATTTCACCCCAAAGCGACAGAATACATATTCTTCTCCCTACACTTGAAACATTTTTCAAGATATGCCACATGTTAGGCCAGAAAACAAGTCTCAATATTTTAAGAAGTTTGAAATTATAGCAAGCATCTTCTCTGACCACTATGGTATGAAACTAGAAATCAATTACAAAAAAAAAAAAACTGAAACAAGCACAAAATTGTGGAGTCTAAATAACATGGCACTAAACAATAAAAGGCTTAATAATAAAATCAAGGAAGTTATCAAAAGACACCTAGAAAAAAATAAAAATTGAAGACACAAGGAACAAAAATATGCCACACAGAGAAAGAAATCCTTAGAAATTCATATGAATACAAGCCTACCTCAAGAAACAAGAAAAATCTCAGAGACTGGGCAAAATGGCTTAGATAATAGAGGCTTTGTTCATCTGCTCTTATGATCATATCAAAGTTGTGACAGAAACACATGGTAAACAGCAAGCAAAGTTGCCTGGGATCTAGATGAACAGAAGCATTACAACTAGGGAGAGAAATAAAAAATCATCCTGTAACTAGAGGAGGTAGGAAAGGGTGAGAACACGAGGCTGCCCGGTCCGAACATCTGAGTGGGGCAGAGGCTACGGCAGCTGCAGCCGGCAGCTGCAGACTCCTCTTAAAGGATCATGTCCATGACGGGACTTACTCAGCGACATAGTCGTTTGCTCTGAGCACCAGTTCCCTGTCGGCTGCTCAGAGATGGGGGAAGGGGTACACCAGGGACTTACAGTAGGATGCTGAGTTGTCAGAGCAAAGGCCAGAGGTGAAGATTTCTCCTGGGCAGAAATATTGACCAAATCCATTGTTCCTCTGTTGAGCCTTCTCCCCTCCCAGAGTGTGGACGTAAGAGTCGCCATAGCCCAGATGTCATCACACTAGATAAAAGAGTTTGCTTGGCTCAGAGGATTCCCTGAAACTCTGCCTCCCCTAGCTCATGGCTCCAGCCAAGCCACATCATGTGTCCCTGATGAGTGCTTTTCAACTTGTTGGGCAATTTCCAAAACTCACACTGGTGACAGCTGACCTCAGTTTCTGGTGTGGCCCCTTGAGCCAACTATAAACACAGCATTTGTGGATTGCTTGCTGAACCTTTACAGGTGACTCTGGAAGAACACAGGCTAGGGCTAAACATGGCCCACTGCTGAACCCCTCTCAAGACTGTGCCACTGGACAACTACTACACAAAGCTACACTAATAATGAGATTTAAGAGTGTTGCTTACTACATAGAAACAAACACAGAAAGGCAGAGGAAATGGGAAGACAAATAAACAAAAACCATATGAGAGAACAGAACAGAGATCCCGGAATAATGGAGTCAAGCAGTCTAACAGATGCAGAGTTCAAAACACTGGTTATAAAGATGCTCAATGAACTTAAGGGAAGAGTAGATGAAATCAGTGAGAACTTTAACAAAGAGATAAAAATATATAAAAATGGAAGTGGAAATTATAAAAGGGAACCAGTCAGAAATGAAAAATACATTATCTGAGATGAAGAATACATTAGAGGAAATTAACAAAATGGATGAAGAAGAGTATCGAACCACCGATATAGAGGGTGGGGAAGCCAAGGTCGCCTAATCAGAATGGAAATTTAAAAAAGCCAAGAATGTAATAATAATTTAAGAAGACTTTGGGACAAAATTAAGTATAAAATCATTGTGTAATAATAGTACCTGAAAGAAGAGAGAGAGAACAAGAAGCGGAAAAGTTATTTGAAGAAATAATGATGGAAAATTTAACTAATCTCATGAAGGAAATAAACATAAAACTCCAGGAAGCTCAGAGAGTCTCAAAAAACAAGAACTCAAAGAGGCCCACACCAAAACACATCATAATTAAAATGCCAAAGATAAATACAAAGAGAGAATCTTTTTTTTTTAATTAATTAATTTATTTTTATGGTGACTTTGGTTAACGAAATCCAGTAAGTTTCAGTTATACACTTTAGCAGTAAGGCATGTATATATTTACACTGTGTGTTCATATCCAATAGATTTATTTCTGTCACCACATATTTGACCTCCTTTACTCCATCTACCCTCTACCCTCTGGTAACCACTAGTCCATCACCCATGTCCATGAGTCTCTATTTGTTTGTCCTGCTCATTTGTTGCTTTTAGGTTTATATCCCACATATAAGGGATATTATGGGATTTTTGACTTTTTCTGTCTGGCTTATTTCACTTAGCATGATTATCTCGAGATCCATCCATGTTGTTGCAAATGGCAGTATTTCATCTCTTCTTATGGCTGAGTAATATCCCATCATATATATGTACCACAGCTTCTTTAGCTAATCATTTATAGTAGGACACTTTGGTTGCTTCAATGTCCTGGCCACTGTGAATAATGCTGCTATGAACATCGGTGTGCAAATATCTTTCTGGATATAGGTTTTCAAGTCTTTGGGGTAAATATCCAGTAGAGGGATTGCTGGATTATATGGTAGATCAATTCTTAGTTTTTCGAGGAACCTCCATATTGTTTTCCATAGTGACTGTAACAATTTGCAGTCCCACCAGCAGTGTATGAGGGTTTCTTTTCCAAAGAGAGAATCTTAAAAGTAAGAGAAAAGCATTAGTTACCTAAAAGGGAGCACCCATAGACTGGCAGCTGATTCCTCAAAAGAAACCATGCAGATCAGAAATGCTTGACACAAAATATTCGATGTGGTGAAAACCCAGGATCCACATCCAAGAATACTTTATCTAGCAAAGCTATCATTTAGAGTTGAAGGACAGATTAAGAGCTTCTAGACAAAAATAAGCTAAATGAATTCATCAGTACCAAGCTACTATTACAGGAAATGTTGGAGGGACTTAAGAAGAAAAATCATGTATCAAAATCATGAATAAAAAATGATAATAACTACATATCTATTAACGAGTACCTCAAATGGAAAAGAATGAAGTGTTCCAACCAGAGGATAGGGTGGCTGAATGGATAAGAAAACAGGTAGTGCGCTACCTCCAACTTATATATGCTGCCTTCAAGAGACTCACTTCAGATTAAAATACACACAGACTAAACTGAAGAGGATGGAAAAAGATATTGCTTTGAAGATCCTAGCGGGTATTGTGCTAAATTAAGTGAGTCCAATAGAGAAAGACAAATATCACATGATTTCACATACATGCAGAATCTAAAGAACAAAATAATCAATAATAACAACAAAACGGAAACGAACTCATAGATATAGAGAATATTTAGAGGACTACTAGACAGGAAGTGGTTTGGGGGGATGATGAAAAAAAGGCAAAGGGATTAAGAAATACAAAATAGATAGTTATAAAATAGTCATGGAGATATAAAATGTATCATGAGGAAAATAGTAAAAAATGTTGTAACAAACATGTTAGAGGGAAGAAGGGTACTAGATTTAGTTGAGTGTTCACTTTCACTCTGATCACTATGCTGTACAACTGAAACTAATATATTATTGTATGTCAACTGTCACTGAAAAAAAATTAATTGAATTGAACAATGTAAATATGACCAACCAATTGTCTATTATATTTCAAGGAAGCTGGAAAAAAAAGAAAAAAAAAAGAAATAGGAAAAATCTCAAATAAACAATCTAACTTTACACTTAAAAGAACTACAAAAGCAACATGAAACAAAGCCCAAAGTGCGTAGAAGGAAGGAAATTGATAATCAAAAAATGCCGAACAAGCTTAAGTCCTTACCCAGCTGGCTTCATGGGTGAATTTTACTAAACATTTAAAGTAAAATTAAAATCTATTCTTAAACTATTCCAAAAAATTCAAAAGAGATGGCTCCCAAACTCATTTTCTGAGGTAGCAATTACTTTGATTCCAAAACCAGAAAATAATATTACAAAAAAAATTATTAGGCTGATATTTCTGATGAACATAGATGCGAAATTCTCAACAAAATATTAGCAAATCAATTTCAACAAGGCATTAAAAAGATCATACACCATGTTCAAGTGAGATTTATTCCTGAGATGCAAGATTGGTTCAATATCCACAAATAAATTAATGAGATACACCACATTAACAAATTAAAGATAAAAATTATATAATGATAGCAGTAGATGCAGAATAAACATTTGACAAAATCCAGCATCTGTTTATGACAAAAAATCTCAGCAAACTGAGAATCGAGGCACCATAACTCAACAAAATAAAGGCCATATAGGACATACCCTTGAGTAAGATCATACTCAATGGAGAAAAGACAAAAACATTTTCCTTAGGATCAGGAAAAAGACAAGGATGTTCACTTTCACCATTTTTATTTAACATAGTATTGGAAGTCTTAGCCATAAAAGTCAAACGAGAAAAAGAAATGTCATCCAAATTAAAAAGAAAGAAGTAAAACTGGCATTATATGTAGATAACATAACACTATACATAGAACCCTAAGGATTCCACCAAAATACTATTAGAACTAATAAATGAATTAATTAAAGTAGCAGGATTAAAAATTAATATTCAGAAATTAGTAGCATTTCTATACAGCAATAATAAAATATCAGAAAGAGAAATTAAGAAAACAATGCCATTAACAATTGCATCCAAGACAAATTAACATATCTAGGAATAAATTTAACCAAGTAGGTAAAAGGCCTATTCTCAGAATATTATGTCATTGAAGAAAGAAATTGAAGAAGATATAAATAAATGGAAGCATAGAACATGCTTATGGATAGGAAGAATTAACATTAATAAAATGTCCATACTACTCAAAATAATCTACAGATTGAATACAATTCCTATGAGAACACTAGTGACATTTTTCATAAGACTAGAACAAATAATTCAAAAATTAGTATGAAAGCATAAAAGACCCCAAATAGCCACAGAAATCTTGAATAAAAAGAATAAAGTTGGAGGTAGTACACAACCTGATATTATACTATACCACAAGGCTTCAGTAATCAAGACAGCATCATACTGGCATAAAAACAGATACATAGATCGGTGGAACAAAATAGAGAGCCCAGAAATAAACCCACATCTGTATGTTCATTTAATCTATGACAAAGGAAGTAAGAATATACAATGGGGTAAAGACACTCTCTTCAATAAATGGTGTTGGAAAAACAACATATATGCAAAAAAAAATGAAACTGGACCATCTTCTTACACCATATACAAGAATAAACTCAAAATTAATTAAAAACTTAAGCGTAAGACCTGAAACCATTAAACTCTTAGAAGAAATCATAAGCAGAAAAATTCTGACATTGCTCTTAGTAATAGTTTTTCTGATGTATCTTTTCAAACAAGAGAAACAAAAGAAAAATAAACAAATGGGACCACATCAAACAAAAAAGTTCTTGTACAGCAAAGGAAATCATCAACAAAACAAAAATACAATCTAGTGAACAGTAGATGATATTGCCTATGATATATCTGACAAGGGTTTAATATTCTAAATTTATATAGAACTCATACAACTCAACACCAAAATACAAAAAAAAAAAATCCAATTAAAAAATGGGCAGAGGACCTGAGTAGACATTTCTCCAAAGTATACATACAGATAGTGAATAGACAAATGAAAAGATTCTCAACATCACTAATCATCAGAGAATTGCAAATTGAAATCACAAAAAGATATCACCTCACATGTGTCAGAATGGCTATCATCAATAAATAAAAAAACAAGTGCGGGTGAGGATCTGTAGGAAAGAGAACTCTCACGCACAGTTGGTGGGACTGCAAATTGGTGCAGCCACTATGGAAAAGTTTGGAGGGTCTTCAAAAAAATTAAAAATAGAACTACCTATGACCCAGTAATACTACTTCTGGGTATTTATCCAAAGAAAACCAAAACACTAATTCAAAAAGATATATGCAACCCTATGTTCACTGCAGCATTATTTACAATAGTCAAGCTCTGGAAACAAAATAAGTGGTGGTCCACATACAAAATGGAATTTTACTCAACTATTAAAAAAAATTAAATCTTACCATTTGCAATGACATAGATGGTCCTAGAAGGTATTACGCTAAGTGAAATAAGTCAGACAGAGAAAGACAAATGCCACATGGTCTCACTTATATGTGGAATCTAAAGAACAAAATAAAGAACAGACCAAATCAAAACATACTCATATATACAGAGGACGATCTGATGTTTGCCAGATGAGAGGGGTGTTTGGAGAATGGGTGAAAGAGGGGAAAGGACAAGAAATATAAATTGGTAGTTATAAAACAGTCATGAGAATGTGAAGTACAGCATAGGTCATATAATTAATAATATTGTAATTAACTATGTATAGTGCTAGGTGGGTACTATACTAGTTGGGGGGATCACTTTATAAATTATACAAATGTCCAACAACTATCTTGTACACTTGAAACTAATATAAAATAATATTGAATGTCAACTTTAATTGAAAAATGAAAATTAGCAAAAAGAACCAGAATTATGACTGCTCAAACTTTTAATAATTTTTTGAAGAACCATGCACAAAAAAGGAATATAAGCCTGCTCATAATATTCAAAATACAACACAAAATTACTCAACATATCAAGAAACATGAAAATCAGATAAAATCTCAAAAGAACAATCAAATAAATTTCAACTCTAATATAAAATAAAGGTAAAAATTAACAAAGATCTTAAAGCAATTATTATGTGCTAATAATAATAACAAGTAAATAATAACAAGTAATAATAATAAGTAAAAGTGAACACTTTGAAAATAAATGTAAAGAGATTAAATTTTTGGCAAAGAAGTATAAACTAAACAAAAGGAAATAGAAATTTTGAACTTAAAAACATAATATTTGAAATAAAACATGTAGTGAATGGGCTCAGTAATAGAAAGGAAGTGACAAAGGAGTCAGAAAACGAAATTAGATCAGTAGAAGTGATCCAAACTGAAGAAGAGAAAGGGAAAACAAAAAATTAAAAAATTAAACAGAACTTTAGAAATTTTTAGAATAATATCAAAACATCTAATAGTCATGCAACTGGTGTCACAGAAAGAGAAGAGGAGGTAAGTGCAGAAAACCATATTTGAAAAACCAATGATAAAAACTTCCAAGATGTGTTAAAATATATAAATTAATATATTTGTAAACCTCTGTGAACCATAAACTAGATAAACTCAAAGAAAGCCATGCTCAGACACATCATAAACTACTGAACACCAAGGCTAAATAAAAACAATTCATTTTCTATGTACAAGAAAAAAACAATCGGAATTATTGCAGATATCTCATCAGAAATCATAGAGGCTATAAAACACTGGAATATCTTTAAAGCGCTAATAAAAAAATGTCAACGCAGAATTGTATAACCAGTATAAATAACCTTCAAGAATGAAGGTAAAATAGTCATTTCCAGTTGAAGAAAAACTGAGAGAATTTATGACTAGAATACCTACTTGAAAAGTGCCAAAGCATCTTCTTCAGGCTAAGAGGAAATGATGTCAGAAGTGAACTTGGAACATGATTATTAAAGGGATAATAACAGGCATGATAAATATCTGGATAATTGTAATAGATTATCTTTCTCCTCTTAAGGTCTTTACTTATGTATGACTATTGAATGAAAAATTACATTTTCTGGAGGTATTTTAATGTACATAGATGTAGTACATGTGAGAACTATAATACAAAGGAGAGATTAAACGAACCTATATGGTTATAAGAAACTTTACATATTTTAAGTAGACTATGAGAATGGTATATTAAAATATATAGTGTAACCACTAAAAAAATAGATAACGTATAAATGACAATTTAATGAAATGTAATATTAATAAATATCCAAATAATAAAAACAATGAATTAATTATTAATCGAGGCACTGGTTTTAGTGGATTATTCAACACATACATCAAAGCTACAAAATATAAAGTTTAAAAATAAATATACATATGTATACATATATATATAGTGTATTGATATTTTGCCAAAGATGCAAAAAACAAATCAATGGAGAAAGAATAAGATTTTTTTTCATTAAATTACAAAAAGAAAAAAGAAAACCATGATCTATACTAATTCTTTATACAAAAATTAACTCAAAATGGATCATAGACTAAAAAGTAAAAACTAAAATTATAAAACTTTTAGAAGATAAAACAAAGGAGGAAATTTTTGTGACCTTGAGTTAGGCAAACATTTCTTAGGTATATGTTAACATCACAACCTTTTAAAGAAAAAAATGATAAACTGAACATTAAAATTTTAAAATTCGTTATGTGAAAGACTAAAAAGAGAATATAAAGACAAACTATTTGTATTTATTTAGTTTAAATACAAGAAAGTACTTCAAATCACATATTAACAAAGGACTTTTACCTGAATATATGAGGAACACTCAAAACTTGATTATAAGAACAAACAACAAAACAAAAAATACTGACAAATGATCTGAACAGACACTTCACAAAAAAGAAAATATAATGGCAAATAAGCACATGAAAAGGTGTTCAATGTTATTAGTTATTAGTGAAATGCAAATTAAAACCATAATGTGATACCACTACATACCTATTGGACTAAGATCCAAAAATTTGACATTGCCAACTGCTGGTAAAGATGTGGAGCAAGCAGAACTTTCACACTTTGCTGATGGAAATAAAAAATAGTACTGCTACTATTGGAAAAGAGTTTAGCAGTTTCTCAAAAAGTTAAACATACTATAATGAACCTAAAATGTTCTGCTCCAAGTGTTTACCTGAATGATATGAAAACATTGCTTACTCAAAATCCTAGATGTTATTTATAACAGCTTTATTTATAATCACTAAAATTTGGAAATAAATACCCTTCAACCGGGAAATGATAAACATACTGTGGTGTATCCATGCAATCGGAATACTGTTGAGTAATACAATCAACAACAACAATAAAAAACTATTGATATACATTACAACATAGATAAATCCCAGGTTCATTACATTAAATGAAAAGAAAAAGCAGAGTCAAAAACATGTCCTGTTTGTATGACATCCTTCTTTAAACGTTATTCCAAATGATTTATACTCTCTTTCTGAACAATCACGGTTTGGAGCCAATGTACATAATTTGATACTTGATTTTTTTCATGTGTATATCTTCAGATCCCCCAACTCTGTGGCATGCTTCTTCAATCTCTGGAACTGAATTGAAAAACAATCTGTATGGGTCATGGTCCCATAGTGTAGCAGTTACCACGTCTGCTTACACGCAGAAAGTCCTGGGTTCTCGCCCCTTTGGAGCCACGGTCCATGGTTTATGGCCATGCCACCCTAAGCAAGCCTGATGTCTGATCTTGAAAGTGAAGCAGGGTCAGTACTTCGATGGGAGACCACCTAGGAAGAAGAGTTGCTGTAGGCATAAATAATAGTAATAAATAATAAAAAAAATAAAGAGAATCCGTATGGACCTCGTCTCAGTATTTCCAAATATTTGAAATAAAAATACTCAATAAAAAAATACAGGAAGACGATTTGTTTTTCTCCTCAGGATACATATTAACAATAACTGCGTATCTTTTCTTTATTGCTTAAATATTGATTTCTGACACAATAAGAGCACTGCCGCCCATCTTCGCACTCAGCTCTCTGTGTCCATTTTCCATGATTGCCAATTGTTTTTACAAATCAACACATCTAAGATATACAATTTTTTGAAAGATATCACTGCAGTGATTCGCTACAACAGTTATTCACACCAAGCTAAAGAAGTAGAAGAGCACAGCAGATATAGTTTGTTAGGGTATGTATAATTTAATAAACACCCAAGGTCCTGTAATTTTAATATGAAGAATTATCATCTCCTTGAATATCACATATATTTTAAGACTATAATTCAGCAGTAAATAGTATAAGACTTGAAAGAATAGATGATCTGGCAATGGCAAATTGCATCACAGAAATTGTGATTCAAAATGTAATAAAGCGTGATAATTTTTTTTTCTTTTTTGCCCAGGACATTTTTTTTGTCTTTATTGAAATATAAAAACAATTACCTGCTTGTATTTACATTGTACAAGTCAATGAGTTTTTTTCACTTATAGTTGGCATACAATAATATATCAGTTTCAGTTGTATACCATAGTGATCAGAGATCCACATAACT
>NW_011889025.1:4071259-4084259 GCF_000151845.1 Pteropus vampyrus | reverse complement strand
AACCTAAAATGTTCTGCTCCAAGTGTTTACCTGAATGATATGAAAACATTGCTTACTCAAAATCCTAGATGTTATTTATAACAGCTTTATTTATAATCACTAAAATTTGGAAATAAATACCCTTCAACCGGGAAATGATAAACATACTGTGGTGTATCCATGCAATCGGAATACTGTTGAGTAATACAATCAACAACAACAATAAAAAACTATTGATATACATTACAACATAGATAAATCCCAGGTTCATTACATTAAATGAAAAGAAAAAGCAGAGTCAAAAACATGTCCTGTTTGTATGACATCCTTCTTTAAACGTTATTCCAAATGATTTATACTCTCTTTCTGAACAATCACGGTTTGGAGCCAATGTACATAATTTGATACTTGATTTTTTTCATGTGTATATCTTCAGATCCCCCAACTCTGTGGCATGCTTCTTCAATCTCTGGAACTGAATTGAAAAACAATCTGTATGGGTCATGGTCCCATAGTGTAGCAGTTACCACGTCTGCTTACACGCAGAAAGTCCTGGGTTCTCGCCCCTTTGGAGCCACGGTCCATGGTTTATGGCCATGCCACCCTAAGCAAGCCTGATGTCTGATCTTGAAAGTGAAGCAGGGTCAGTACTTCGATGGGAGACCACCTAGGAAGAAGAGTTGCTGTAGGCATAAATAATAGTAATAAATAATAAAAAAAATAAAGAGAATCCGTATGGACCTCGTCTCAGTATTTCCAAATATTTGAAATAAAAATACTCAATAAAAAAATACAGGAAGACGATTTGTTTTTCTCCTCAGGATACATATTAACAATAACTGCGTATCTTTTCTTTATTGCTTAAATATTGATTTCTGACACAATAAGAGCACTGCCGCCCATCTTCGCACTCAGCTCTCTGTGTCCATTTTCCATGATTGCCAATTGTTTTTACAAATCAACACATCTAAGATATACAATTTTTTGAAAGATATCACTGCAGTGATTCGCTACAACAGTTATTCACACCAAGCTAAAGAAGTAGAAGAGCACAGCAGATATAGTTTGTTAGGGTATGTATAATTTAATAAACACCCAAGGTCCTGTAATTTTAATATGAAGAATTATCATCTCCTTGAATATCACATATATTTTAAGACTATAATTCAGCAGTAAATAGTATAAGACTTGAAAGAATAGATGATCTGGCAATGGCAAATTGCATCACAGAAATTGTGATTCAAAATGTAATAAAGCGTGATAATTTTTTTTTCTTTTTTGCCCAGGACATTTTTTTGTCTTTATTGAAATATAAAAACAATTACCTGCTTGTATTTACATTGTACAAGTCAATGAGTTTTTTTCACTTATAGTTGGCATACAATAATATATCAGTTTCAGTTGTATACCATAGTGATCAGAGATCCACATAACTTGCAGTGATCACTGCACTAAATCTAGTACTCCTCTTCCTCCCTACATATTTATTACAACATTATTAACCATCTTACCCATACTACACTCTATATTTCCATGTCTATTCTGCAACTATCCATTTGTACCTCTTAATCCCTTTGCCTTTTTTTGTACCCCCAAACCTTCTCCCATCTAGTACCCCTCTAAATATTCTCTGTATCTGAGTTTATTTCTGCTTTTGTTTCTGTTGTTGTTCTTTAGATTTCACGTGTGTGAAATCATGAGATATTTGTCTTCTCTATCCCACTCATTTCATTCAGCGCAATATCCTCTAGGCCCACCAAGGTAATATCTTTTTCCATCCCTTTCCTTTTAGTCTGTGTGTGTGTGTCTTTTACTCTGAAGGGAGTCTCTTGTAGGCAGCATATGTAGGGGTCTTGTTTTTCTTATCCATTCAACCACCCTATCCTCTGGTTGGAACACATCATTCTTTTCCACTTGAGGTAATTGTTAATAGGAATGTAGTTATTACCATTCTGTATTCCTGTTTTTGATACATGTTTTTTTTTTTCTTCTTAAAGAAGTCCCTCCAATATTTCCTGTAATACTGGCTTGGTGTTGATAAATTCCTTTAGCTTATTTTTGTCAGGTAAGCTCTTTATCTGTCATTCTACTCTAAATGATAGCTTTGTTGGATAAAGTTTTCATGGTTGGAGATCCTAGGTCTCGATCACATTGAATATTTTGTGCCAAGCCCTTCTGTCCTGCATAGTTTCTTTTGAGAAATCAGCTGCCAGTCGTATGGGTGCTTCCTTGTAGGTAACTGCTTTTCTCTCGTTGTTTTTAAGATTCTCTCTTTATATTTAACCTTTGGCATTTTAATTATGATGTGTTGTGGTATGGGCCTCTTTGTGTTCCTGGTTTTGGGGATTCTCTGAGCTTCCTAGGGTTTTATGTCTCTTTTCTTCACCAGGTTAAGGAAGTTTCCCATCATTATTTCTTCAAATATGTATTCAACTTCTTGTTCTCCCTCTTCAGGTACCCCTATAACAAAGTTTTTTTTTTTTTTTTTTACCTTTAATTGTGTCTCATCAGGCCCTTAAATTATTATTATAGTCTTGGCTTCTTTTTTCTTGCCATTCTGATTGAGTGTCCTTGGTTTTCCCATCTTCTATATAGGTCATTTGATCCTCTTCTTTATTCACTTTGTTTATTCCATTTAATACGCTTCTCATCTCAGATAATGTGTTCTTCATTTCTGACTGGTTCCCTTTTATAATTTCCATGTCCATTTCTATGTGTTTATGTCTTTGCTGAAGTTCTCACTGAAATCATCTACACTTCTCATAAGTTCATTGAGCATCTTTATAACCAGTATTTTGAACTCTGCATCTGTTAGATTGCTTGACTCCATAATTTCTGGATCTCTGTTCTGTTCACTTACATGGTTTCTGCTTCTTTGTCTTCTCATTTTGTCTGCCTTTCTGTGTCTGTTTCTATGTACTAAGCAAAGCTCCTAAGTCTCCCCATCTTATCAATGTGGGTTTGTATAGTGGATGTCCAGCAGCACAGTCCTGGGAGGGGTTCAGCTGCAGGCCAAATTTAGCCGAAGCCTGTGCCTCTCCAGGGCCACCTGTAAGATTCAAGTAGAAATCCACAGATGCTGTGCTTATAGTTGCTCAATAGGCCACACTAGAAACGGAGGCCAGCTGCCTCCAGTGTGAATCTAGGCACTGCTCAGCAAGGAGCATCTGACTCACCAAGGATACACCTGAATGTGACTTGGGTGAGGTGGCGAATTGGGAAGGATGGAGTTTCATGGAATCCCCTGGGCAGAGTGACCTCTATTATCTAGTTTGATGATGTCTCAGCTATGGCAGTGATGTGTCTGCACACTGGGAGGAGAGAGGGCTCAACAGAGTAACAACGGATACTGCCAGCACTTCTGTACAGAGTGAATCTTGCCTTGGCCCTCACTCTAACAATTCAGTTTCCCCCTGTAAGTCCCTGGTGACCCCTGCAGAGCCTAATCATCACTAGTGCTCAGTGCTATCAGGTCCATAACCAAGAAAATGCACTTGTAGACATGCACCTTTAAGAGGTGTCTGCATCTGCCGCTGGGGACTGGGCAGCCTCACATCAAAGCCCTGTCCTACTTTCTGTCATTGCAGGGTGATTTCTTAAATTTCTCCTGTGTTGTATGGCTTGTTCATCTAGATCCCAGGCAATTTTTCCTTACTGTATGCTCCTTGTTGCTGTGACAACTTTGATTTGGTTGCCAGAGGAATGAACAGAGCCTCTATCATCTATGCCATTTTTTCCACCCCTGTCCAGGACATTTTTTTTTAATTAAGTTTATAGGGGTAACATTGGATAATACAATTATATAATTTTCAGGTATACATTATAATTTGACATCTGTATATTCTATTGTTTGTTTACCACCCAAAGTCCAGTTTCCTTCAGCTACCATATATTTGATCCCCTATACCCACTTCAACCTCCCCCTCCCACCGCATATTTGACCCCATTTACCCTAACTCTCTCCTCCTCCCACAGCCCCTACCCTCTGGTAACCACTAGTCTATAGTACATGTCCATGAGTCTCTGTTTGTCCTGTTCATTTGTTGCTTTTAGGTTTATATCCCACATATAAGTGATATCATGTGATTTTCAACTTTTTTTGTCTGGTTTATTTTGCTTGGTATAATTATCTTGAGGTGTGTCCATGTTGTCGCAAATGTTAATATTTCATCACTTCTTATGGCTGAGTAATATTCCATTATATATATGTACCGCAGCTTCTTCAGCCAATTATCTATCATAGGACACTTCAGGTGCTTCCACGTCCTGGCCACAGTGAATAATGCTGCTATGAACATCGGTGCACAAATGTCTTTTCGGATATGGGTTTTCAAGACTTTGGGGTAAATATCCAGTAAAAAGATGGCTGGATCATATGGTAGATCAATTCTTAGTTTTTTGAGGAACCTCCATACTGTTTTCCATAGTGACTGTACCAAATTGCAGTCTCATCAACAGTGTATGAGGGTTCCTTTTTCTCCACATCCTCTTTATCATTTGTTATTACTTTTTCTGTTGATAACAACTATTCTAACAGGTGTGAGATGATATTTCATTGTGGTTTTGATTTGCATTTCCCTAATAGCTAGAGATTTTGAGCATCTTTTCAAATATATGTTGGCCATTTGTATGTCCTCTAGGGAGAAGTATCTATTCAGGTCCTCTGTTCATTTTTTGATTGGATCATTTGTTTTTTGTTGTTGTTATTGAGTTGTATAAGTTCTTCGTATATTTTGGATATTAAGCCCTTATCAGAGGTGTTGCTTGCAAATATACTTTTCCATTCAGATAGTTGTCTCTTTACCTTGTTGATGATTTCTTTCGCTGAGCAGAGGCTTTTTAGTTTGATGTAGTCCCATTCATTTATTTTAGCTTTTACTTCTCTTGCCTTTGAGGTCAAACCAATAAAATCTTCTTTAAGTCCAAGGTCTTTGACTTTAGTTCTTACATTTTCTTCTATGCATTTTATTGTTTCAGGTCTTATATTCAGGTCCTTAAACCATTTTGTGTTAATTATAATGTGTGATAATAGAAAACATTCCAGTTTCTGTCTTTTGCAGGTGGCTTTCATGTTTTCCCAGAACCATTTATTGAAGAGGCTTTCCTTGTTCCACTATATGTTTCTGGCATTTATGTCAAAAATTATTTGCCCATATAAACATGAGTTTACTTCTGGACTCTCGATTCTGTTCTACTCATCCGTGTGTCTGTTTTTTCTGCCAATACCATGCCATTTTGATTATTGTTGCTTTGTAGTATAACATGATGTCAGGCAAGTCATGTCTCCAGCCTTGTTCTTTTTTCTCAAGATGGCTTTGGCGATTTTGGGTTTTGTGCTTCCATACACATCTGATGATTTTTTCTTCTATTTCTGTCAAAAATGCCGATGGGATTTTGATGGGGATTGCATTAAAGCTGTATAATGCTTTAGGTAATAAGGTCATTTTCACTATGTTGGGTCTTGCATTCCAAGAAGAAGAATATCTTTCCATTTTTTTGTATCTTTTTAATTTCTTTTAATAGGGTCTTATAGTTTTTGTTATATACGTCCTTCACGTATTTCATTAGATTTATTCCTAGAAATTTCATTATTTTTGTTGCAATTGAAAAAGGAATTATTTCTTTCACTTCTTTTTCTGACACTTCATTGTTAGAGTATAAAAACGCTATGGATTTTTGGACATTGATTTTGTATCCAGACTTTACTGTATTTGCTTATTGTTTCTAGTAGTGTTCTTGTGGAGTCTTTAGGGTTTTCTATATAGAGAATCATGTAATCCTCAAATGGTGACAATTTGACTTCGTTGATTCCTATTTGAATACCTTTTATATCTTTTTCTTGTCTGATTGCACTTGCTAGGGCCTCCAATATTGTATTGAATAACAGTGGTGATAGTGAACAGTTCTATTTTGTTCCTGATTTAGAGAATTTTTTTTTAATTTTTTCACCCTTAAGTATAATGTTGGCTAAGGATTTGTCATATATAGCTATTATTATGTTAAGGTAATTTCCTTTTATACTGATTTTGTTAAGTGTTTTGATCTAAAATGGATGCTGTACCTTGTAAAAAGCTTTTCTGCATCTATTGATATGATCATATAAATCTTATTTTTAATTTGTTTATGTGGTGTATCACATTAATCAATTTGCATATGATTAAACATCCTTGTGCCCCTGGGATGAAGCCCACTTGATCACAACGTATAATCTTTTTAATATGTTTCTGTATTTGGTTCTGTATTTATTTAGGACATTTGCATCTGTGTTCATGAGAGATATTGGTTTGTAGTTTTCTTTTTTTGTGTTATCTTTACCAGGTTTTGGTATCAGGGTAATATTGGCCTTATAAAATGAGTTAAGAAATATTGCCTATTCTTTGATTTTTTGGAAGAGTTTGAGCAGAAGAGGTATTAAATCTTCCTTGAATGTTTGCTAGAATTCACTACTGAAGACATCTGGTCCTGGACTTTTACTTTTGGGTAGATTTTTGATAATTGTTTCAATTTCCATACTGCTAGTCTATTTAGATATTCCAGTTTTTCTTGATTCAGTCTAGGAAGTGTCTATCTTTCTGAGACTTTATCCATTTCTTCAAGGTTATTAAATTTGGTGTTATATAATTTTTTCATAGTATTATTGTATGATCCTTTGTAGTTCTGCAGTGTCTGTTATCATTTCTCCTCTTTCATCCATGATATTGTTTATTTGCATACTTTCTCTTTTTACTTGAGTCTAGCCAGGGTTTTATTGAGTTTATTAACCTTCTTAGGGTTAACCAGCTCTGTTGTATTTATTTTTTCCTATTTTTTTTTCAATTTCATTTAATTCTGCTCTAATTTTGATTATTTCTTTTCTTCTGCTGACTTTAGGCTTTATTTCTTTTTCCTTTTCTATTTTTTTTTAAGATGAAGCATTATATTTTTTTTTATTTGGGTTCGTTCTTGTTTTTGAGATAGGCTTTTAATGACATGAACTTTTCTTATTACCTCTTTGCCATATCTCAAACTTTTTGATATGTTTAATTATCATTACCATTTGTTTCTATGTGTCTGTTGATCTCTCTTTTTACTTCTTCTCTAATCCAGTCATTCTTCAGTAGAATGTTGTTTAATCTCCAAGTATTTTTGGTTCATCCCTCTTTCTTTTTAGAGTTGATCTTCAGATTTAAAACATTATGATCAGAGAATATTGTTGTTATGATTTCAAACCTATTATATTTCCTATGGCTCTGTGTTCTTATATGGTCAATCCTTGAGAATGTTCCACGTGCACTATAGAAGAATGTATAAGCATATCTTTGAGGATGAAAGGTTCTGTCAATGTCAATTTTGTCCACTTGGTCTGAAGTGTCATTTAAGGATGTCATTTCCTTCCTGATTTTCTGTTTGGATGATCTGTCCATATCTGACAGTGGGGTATGTAGGTCCCCTACTATGATAGTGTTTTTGTCTGTTTCTCTCTTTAGTTATGTTAGTATTTGCTTTATAAATCTTGGTGCTCCATAATTGGGAGCATAGATATCAATAAATGTTATGTCTTCTTGGTGTATGATTCCCTTTATCATTATGAAATGTCCCTCAGTATCTTTCTTTACTTTTTTTTTATTTTGAAATCTATTTCATCCTATAATAGTACCACTACTCTCACTTTTCTCTGAATGTCATTTCTATGAAATATCATTTTCCATTATTTCACTTTGTGTCTATATTTGTCCTTGGAGCTGAGATGTGTCTCCTGGAGGCAGCATATGGTTGGATTTTGTTTTTTGATCCAATCTTCAACTTTGCCTTCTTTATTGGAGAGTTCAGTCCACTTACATTTAGGATAATTATTGAAATATTGGGTTTTCCTATAGCCATTTTATCTTTTGCTTTCTGGTATTTTGTTGTTTCCATTGCTTCCTTGTCCTTGTGTTTCTGTTTTCTTTATTTTGGTTGGTTTTTGTGTTTTTTCCCTCTGGTTCTTCTTGTTTTCTGTTATATACTTCAGTTCTGAATCTTTGGCATGTGGTTACCATTACAAATATATACAGGATAGTTATATATATAAATTAGTCCATTTTCTTCTGTGTGTGCCTTATTTCCATTTCCCTTTGCAAATTTTAGTCTTTGAATCCTCCCCTTTTCATTGTTGTCTCAATTTGTTCCTATGTATACTGAACATTCATTACTACCTTGCAATAGAAAATCTCTTCTTATTGTTTAAGCTTATAATGCCCTGTTCTTTATAAGGGTTATTCTTTTCTGCCTTTTTCTTCCTGCTTGTCACCTTACTCAGTTGTGTATTTTTTGTCATTTTGTTTTCGTGAGCTGACCTCTTTCAGTGTTCATGTAATGCAGGCCTCTAGTGAAGAATTCCAGCAATTTTTGCTCCTTCATATCTAAAGTAGAGCTTTGCTGGATACATTATCATGGCTGTTAGATCCTTTCATTTAATAGTTTGAATATTTGATTTCATTCATTTCTCACTTGTAAGGTTTGCTCTGAGAAGTTCAACAATAATCTAACGGATTTTCCTTTATAGGTTACCATCTTCTTTTCCCTGACTGTCCTAAGAATTCTTTCTTTTTCATTGATTTTCGATAATTTTAATACGATGTGTCTTGGAGAAGGATTTTGGGGGTTGAGATAATTGGATGTTCTGTTGACTTCTTGAAATCCAAGCTCCAGTTCATTTCTTGGATTTGAGAAATTCTCATCAACTATTTGTCTGACGATGCTTTCTAATTCCTACTCTTTTTCCTCCCCTTTGAGAATGTCCATTACTCTTATGTTTCCTCTCCTGATGGTATCAGCTAGTTCTTGTATTTCTCTCATTATTTTTCATTCTTCAGTTTTTTTCTTCTTACTTCTGATTTATTTCTAGATTACTGTCTTCGATATCACTGATCCTTTCTTCCATTTGGTCAACTTTATTTCCTAAGGTTGCTATTTTATTCTTCATTTCATTTAATTTGTTTTTCATCTTAAGAAGTTCTATTTCATTCTGTAAGAGCTTCAGTCTCCTTTCTAAAGCACTCATTCTGCTGATAGAGTTGTATTTTCTATTTTTTGAATTATTTTGGATCTCCCTGAGTTTTTTCAGAGTGCCATCCTTAATTCTCTATCATTTACATTGCATATTTCTATGTCTTTAAGCTTATTTTCTGGAGATTTTTCTTTTTCTTTCTGAGTTCCTTTTTACCTTGCTTTCTCATGGTGTTTGTTGAACTATTTCTCTGCCTGGTCATTAATAGAAATGTATTCTGCTATTCTTTTCCGGAAAGAAGATTTATTATATCAAGGTCTTTCATTAGCCTGTTGCTAAGAAGGTGTTTTCTTTTGATTTCCAGTATGTGGTATCTGAATCTCTTGGATCTCTGCTTTATATAAAGCCTTAAAAATGACTTTTTATTTTCTGATAGACATTTAATCACGCTTACTACCTTCAGTCTCAATCCCTGTTAGTGACAGTTTTGTTGGCATTTGCTTATGTTCTCCTGAGGCTCCATGGTGTTTGTCTTGGAGGATATGAGGGAGCTTCTCTCTTGGTTGGGCTCAGCCTTGCATTTTGCAGCCACGGCTGGTAATAATAAACTGTTGCTTCTCTGCTATCCCTACTTCTCTGCTTTCTTCTATGATCCCTGAGAACTGCCTTCGTGTGGAGCTCATACCTCTCTCTAGCAGGAGTGTCTGGGGGAACCGCCGCACCTTCTCCCCTCCCTCTCCTCCTGCATGGAGCTCTGGATGAGAGAAGTAGATTCTTTGTTTCTCCCAGTCTACTGCCCAACTCCTCGAGTTCTGACCTATGGGAGCTCTTATTCACAGATCACTTGCTCAGATGTTCTTATGTGCAGGTCGAATGTTTTTTGTTGAGTTTTAGATGTTCAGCTCATTTTTCTTTCAAGGGGAGCAATCTAGGGACATTTCTCACTCCATCATGTTTCTCACATCCTCCATAAAATTATATTTATAATATTGCTGCTTCTGATATTGATTTTTTCATAGAGTAAAATAAAGTTTCCTTTTTTGAAGAACTCCAAATGTCAAATAAAAGTTCACCTTCCTATCTATGTCATATATTTAAAACTAATTTACAAGAAGTTAAAGATCGAAGTATTAGAAGGGACAGAAAAAAAGTCGCTAACTGAAACGAATTAGAGAAAGAAGTTGCACATATTCTTCAAGTCTTCTATCAGCTCCTAATCAGGCTGTTGAAGAATTTCAGATCCCTGTTGGACAGTGCTTTCTTTTTGAAGATCAAATTTTACCTCCTATCCCATTTGCATCATATCATTCCATTCAGCTCATGTAGGGACATGAACACCATGTACATCTTGAAAATTCTCGGTGTATTATGTTGACATTAAAAATCAATTTTTGATGACAGAAATCAGAATAATATTTATCTGAATGGTGGTAGAGGTTTGCAGGACAGAGTAACTGACTGAAAGTAATTGTAAGGGAATTTTCTGGGGTAATGGAATTTTTTTTTTTATTTGATCTGGGTCATATTAAGGTGTGTGTGTGTGTGTGTGTGTGTGTGTGTGTGTGTGTGTGTGTGTGTATGAAAATTCGTTTGTTTTTACACTCAGGATTGGTGTATTTACTCTTTATAAATTTGACCTCAGTAAAGTATTAACAAAAATATATAAGATAATATGAATTAAAGAATATCTTGATCCATGCTTTCCCATCATATTTATAACAAAGTCCAAATATTTTACAATGGCTTATGGAATTCTACATAACTTCATTTCTATATGTCTCTCCATCTTCCTTTCCTGACACTCTTTTCTTTGTTCACTTTGTTTTTGCCATGCGATTCTTGCTGTTCTATGAACTACATACTGAGCATATTTACTCATCTTGAGATATTTATATTTGCTGTTTACTCTTCTTGGAACACTCTCCTTCCAGATAGTTGCATGATTGACTTCTCGATTTCACTGAGGTTTCTGATCAATTGTCACCTTTTCATAAAGGTCTTTCCTTGCCAATCTACCCTTAGTCTGTCTTATTTTTTTCATAGCACATGTTTATATTCCACATTATATATTTATTTGTTTGGTGTTTATTTTATCTCTCCCTATGGTAGTTAAAAGTAAGCTAACCAATATAAAAATAGACCCAAACAGGTGATGTCTCAAAAGACAGAATTTTATTTCTTCCCTACCTAGCAGTCCCACATGGCTGTTTAGATTTCATCTCTATTCAGCAGTACCTATCATCCTGGGATTTTCAATTCCATAGAGCCTCACTCTCTTCTGCACTCAGGTAGCCAAAGAGAAAGGAGTATGGAAGAGAATACATTAATAATTTTATGGACCAAACCTGAAATTATCACATTTCATTTTTACTTACACTCTGTTGGCTAGAACTCAGTCATATGCCCATCTAAATGCAAGAGAGATTAGAAAATATGATCTAGTTTTAGGCCAGAAAGAATAGAAAATAGGAAATAATAATCAACAAGGAGTTTCACCACACTATTTCAAATGAAATACATGCCTCATGCTGCAAGGATCTTGTCTGTTTGCTCACTACAGTGTTCCCAACTTCTAAAACAGAAAAGATACATATTATATATTTAATAAATAAATTCTGAGTGAATAAATAGATATCAGTGAAACATAATATAACAAGATTGCCTACTTGAAGGAAAACAGCTCCAAATTTACTCAGTTCTCCCAATTTTGGTCACAAATATTCCTGAAGGGGTGTGTCACTCATTTATAAAAATCACTGTGAACACTATACTGCTTCTCACATTTTACACTCATATCCCTCCAAATACAGAGATAATACAAATTTCTTAAGCAAAAGATCTAAGGTATGTAAAAATGCATTTTCTTTGTCTATGACTCAAAGAAATCTATAGTCTGAATTTTCATTACACTTGAGAATAGAAAATATATTCTTAGTCAATTCTTGTTAAACTGATTAACATCCTGTTAAAACACAGTTAATTCAGGATTTTCCCTCTTCAACATTCTTCCTAGCAACATCTATGTTCCAGGAACCTTATGTAATATGAAATCTGGTTCCCAGTTGGCATCTTTTCATATTTTATTCTCTGAGACTACCTATTCTTTATCTTGTCTGTCATTATTCCTCCAGATTAGCATGTGTCAAGAAGTCTTCATTCCCATATCTTCCACTCAACTTTGCTCTATAGAATTCCCTCATTACAACTTCAAGACCTTTTCAGGTCTGTCAACTTGTTCTTTTTTTTTCCATTTAGCTATTTTCAAGCATGGTGAAAATTGGCTTCTTTATTTTTCTAATTTGGATCTGAAGAAAACTCAGTGAGACTACCCCAGGTGCTATAGCTGCTTCTGATCTGTTCTCATACAGCCTCTCAGGGTTCCATATATCAAGAAGAACACAGGTTCCTTACCCTCTTGGATTCTTGGAGTAAGATATTACAACAGCTTATAAGTCTATTTCTTGCCTTTTAACACTCTGTTGTTTAACCTTTCTTTCTCCAAATCATTCAGGAGCCCTGGCCAAAGGGGTAGAAGGAGGCAAGGACAAAATCCATTTCCTGTGGACTAAGCAGGCCTGTTCTATACATTCAAATAAAAAGAAAATTCTTGAGTGTTGGTCTTTCTTTAGCTCTCCTCTCATCTCTTTTTCTGGTTTGTGGAATCTTCATGAAGTTTAAACAAGATAGTAATTTTTATACAGTTTTTATAATTTTTTTTTGTTTGTGCTATAGACATTACTTTCAAACTCATAGTTTAGACTTTTAAAATGCAAAAATTCTAGCAATTATCATGTTGGGGTGCTTATTGGATGACTATGTTTGTACATGTGAACAGACATGTACAGAGAAAACAGACTTTGTAGTGCCTGAAGTATATAAAATTTGGGCACTCTATTTTAAGAAAAATAATACAGATTTAGAAATATAAAAATGATTATGAAAAGTAGCATTTAGAATATTAAGAATAAAAAAGAAGTCAACAGAAATTATAAATATTAAAAATCTGAGTGTATTAGTCAGGGTTCTCCAGAAAAATAGAACCAATAGGATGGA
>NW_011889025.1:3999631-4070560 GCF_000151845.1 Pteropus vampyrus | reverse complement strand
GGAAAACTAATGATGGAATTTGGTCCAAGTCCAAAGGCCTGAGAACCAGGATAGCTGATGCTGCAACTCCCATTCTGAGGTCAAAGGCCTGACAATCTCAGGAGGGGGTGTGTCAGTGTAAATTCCAGAGTCTGAAAGCTGAGAACCAGTAACTATTTTCTGAAGACAAGAGAAGATTGTTGTCCCAGATCAAGAAAAGAGAGAGGGAATTCGCCCTTCTATGAACTTCTTGTTCTATTCTATCCCCCAAAAGATGGGATGATGCTCATCGACATCAGTGATGGCAGATCTTACTCAGTCTACTGATTTAGATTCTAATCTCTTTCAGAAACACCTTCACAAACACATCTGGAAATAATGTTTTACCAGCTGTTTGAGCATCATTTAGCCCAGCCAAGTTGACACATAAAATTAACCATAATACTGACAAATAATACCAAAATTATTTTTAAAAAAACAGAAAAAATATAAAAATATATTAATTAACTGCCTGCCAAACCTATAGTATATATTTTTCCTATAGCTTTTTGGCTAAAAATCTTTTCTTTATACTTTTTATATACTCATAGCACCTAGCAGTGTTTTTCAAGGCCTAGGTGCACAGGGAGTACTTAAAAAATATGTTTATTGAACTATAATTTACTTCTTTTAGCATACAGCTCTAAGCATTTTGACAAATGTGCACTATTGTGTAGACGTCATCAAAATCAATATACATAATATTTCTATCAGCTCAAAAACTTCCTCATGCCCTGTCATAATCCATTCAGGCTGTCATAATATAATATCACAGATTGAGTGGCTTACAAACAACATAAATATATTTCCTACCGTTCTAGAGGCTGGGAAGTCCAAGATCAAGGTGTTGGCTAATTTAGTATTTGGTGAGATTTTGTTCTCTAGAATGTCGTCTTTTTGCTGTAACCTCACATGGCATGTCAGAAGAGGCAAGGGAGTTTTTGGAGGCCTCTTTTGTAAGAACACATATTTCACTCATGAGGGTTCTACCTTCATAACCTAATCATCTCCCAAATGCACCACCAGCTGATGCTATCACCTTGGGGGTTAGGATTTCAACATTTGAATTTTTAGAGACAAGAACAATCAAACCATAGCATGCCCTTTGTAATTAAAACCTCCTCTCATTTCCTGTACCTAGCAACCATTTGTCTTCTGTTTCCATTGCAACAACAAACACAAAACCCACTTCAACTTCTGACAAGATTCACTCAACACTACACAATACAGGCCTAGCAGAGGAAGAAGCATCCTCATTTCTGGGAATAACTTCTATCTATATCAGACTGTATTGTTGTACACATGATATTCAGTACTCAATTCAAAGTGATAAGACACCACATAAAGAGAGGGGGACTAACAAGTTTCAAAGCAGTCAACAAACCAGTTTCAGAACTGAACCTGATGATAGAATTATAAAATAGAAATTTAAAAATAATCATGATTAATTATAGTAAAGGCTCTAGTGGAAATGACAGACAATATGAATAGATGTAGAATTTCAGCAGAAAGAAACTATATCAAATTGAAAATAGTCATGGGGATGTAGAGTACAGCACAAGGAATATAATCAATAATATTGTAATAACTACATATGGTACCAGGTAGATACTAGACTAATTAGGGGATCACCTTGTAAATTATATAAATGTCTAACCGCTATGCTGTATACCTGAAACTAAACTAAACTAAACTAAATAAAACAAAATTAAATTAAATTTTAAAAAATGCTAGGCCAAAATAATTTGATAATAGAAATGAAGGATGTTTTCAATTGCTCTTTAAGTATACTAAAACTAGCTAAGGAAAATAAATCAATGAGTTAGAGTATAAGTCAGTATAAATTACCCAAATTTCATCTTTATGTAATATACCTAGAAAGTATTCTTGAATTGTAAACTTAAAACTTATTTGATTTTATTAACCAATGTCACCCCAACAATTTTAATAAAAAATTCCCAAATTGATATACAGAGGGAAAAGTGAGGAAAAAAGAATGAAGCATCTTAGAGCTTTGGAACAATATCAAAGTCTAACATCTGAGTAGTCAGAATCATATAAGAAGAGAGAGAGAATAGAGAAGAAGGAATATTTGAAGATATAATGACAGAAAACTTACTAAAAATAAGGTCATCATGCCATAAATCTAAGAACTTCAGAGAAGCCCAAGCAAGATAAAAAAGAACAAGCCTAGAATCATCATATTCAAACTGTTTAAACCCAATGATTAAGAAAAAAGGTGCATTCTATACTGAAGAAGTAAGAATATAATTAGATTAGATATTTCATCAGGCACTATACAACCAAAAACACAATGTGATGGCATCTTTAATGTAATCAAAGAAAATTATCATCAAAAAATATCTTTTCAAGAGTTTGGAGAAGCATGGCAGAGTGGGAGATGTCTCCAGATCTCTCCCCTTGAAACAACAATAAACTGAACATCTAAAAACTCAACAAAAAATACCCAAACTGCACACCAGCATGTCTGAGAGTAGGATCTGCGCATACAAGCTACCTAAGGTCAGAACCCCGGGTGTCCATCCATGGACTGGGAGAAATAAAGAAGCTGCCTCTCACAGATGCAGGGACTCTGAGTAGGAGGAAGGGGAGAAGAGAATGTGCAGGGAGTTCCCTAAACAGCTCTGCCTGGGAATGCTGTGAGCTCCACATGGCTGGCAGCAGTGCCCAGTCATCAGGGCAGTAATCAGAAAAGCAGGAAGGCAGAGAAGCAACAGTTGATTCTTACCATCCATGGTTATAAAATTGAGGCTGAGCTGCAGCCCAATTCCCCAACTCAGAGGGCCCTTCCTCTCATATCCTCCGAGACCAAACACAGTGGAGCACAGGGGAATCTAAACAAACAATAACGAAACGGTCACTAACACGGATAGGGACTGAGACTGAGAGTAGTGAACATGATTAAACATCTACAAGGAAAAAAAAGGCATTATTAAGCCTTTATATAAAGCAGGGATCCAAGAGGTTTAGACACTACCTACTGGAAACCAAAAGAAAAGAGCCTTCTTTGCAACAGGCTAAAGAAAGAACTTTATATAATTAATCTTCTTTCTGGAAAACAGAAGAATACAGTTCCAATAATGTCCAGGTGGAGAAAAGGTCCATTAAATATCATGAACAACCAAAGTGACAAGGCATCTCAGAAAGAAAGAGAAAAATCTACAGAAAATGAGCTCACGCATATAGAAATATCTGACTTAAATGACAGAGAATTCCAGGAGGTACTTCTGAAAAAACTCAATAGGTTCCAAAACGAGTCATATCAACAATTTAAAGAAATGGAAAAAAAAAAAAAACAAGTATATGAGCAGAATGAGTTCTTAGCAAGGAGACTGGAAACCTCTAAAAGAACAGAATAGATCTTCTGGAGATAAAAAACACATTGCAAGAGTTGAAAAATGAAATAGCTAGCTCGGGAAATAGAGTCGACAAAATGGAAGAAAGGATTAGTGATATCAAAGACAGAAATCTAGAAATAAGTCAGAAGGAAGAAGAGAGGAACTGAAGAATGAAAATGAATGAATAATGAATGAGAAATACAAGAACTAGCTGACACTATCAAGAGAGGAAACATAAGAATCATTATTGAAGAAGAGGAAAAGAAGCAGGGACTAGAAAGCATTTTCAGACAAATAGTTGATGAGAGTTTCCCAAATCTAAGGAATAAGCTGGAGCATGGAATTCAAGAAGTCAATAGAACACCCAATTATCTCAACCCAAAAAGGCCTAGACCAAGACACATTGTATTAAAATTATCAAAAATCAATGACAAAGACAGAATTCTCAGAGAAGCCAAGGGAAAAGAAGACGGTAACCTATAAAGTAAAGCACATTAGATTATTGTTGGACTTCTCAGCGCAAACCTTACTAGACAGAAAGGAATGAAATCAATTATTTAATCTATTAAATGAAAGGATATACTAGCCTAGAATAATGAATCCAGCTAAGCTCTCCTTTAGATATGAAGGAGAAATTAAGACCTTTCCAGACATACAAAAATTGAGGGAATTCTCCACTAATAGGCCTGCACTACAGGAAATACTAAAAGAAGTCAGCTCACCAAAAACAAAATGAAAACAAAAAATATATATATAATTAGGAGTAGTGTGACTATTAGGAAAAAAGAAGCGAACAGTGCAAACTTTATGAAGAACAGGGCATTATAAGCTTAAGCAATAAGAGGAGAATTGCTACAGCAATATACAGCATGCATAGGGAGAAATTGAGACAACAATGATGGAAAAGGGTAGGATTCAAGGATCCAAATTCAAATAGGGGAATGGAGATAAGACATGCGCAGAAGAAAATGGTCACAATGTATATGTAACTATCCTTTACATATTCATAATGGCAACCACATGCAAAAGATTCAGAACTGAAGTATATAACATAAAACAAGAAGGACTAGAGGGAAAACCCACCAAAATAAAGAAAACAGAAACTCAAGGACAAGGAAGCAATGGAAACACCGAACTACCAGAAAGCAAAAGATAAAATGGCTATAAGAAGAGCTCATATTTCAATAATCACCCTGAATGTAAATGGACTGAACTCACCAATAAAAAGACACAGATTTTCAGAATGTATCAAAAAACAAAACCCAGCCTTATGCTGCCTCCAGGAGATACATTTCAGCTCTAAAGACAAATGTAGACTCAAAGTTAAAGGGTGGAAAATGATATTTAAGCAAATGGCATTCAAATAAAAGTGGAAGTAGTGGTACTAATATCAGATAAAATAAACTTCAAAATAAAAATGTAAAAAAAGATATTGAGGGACACTTCATAATGATAAAGTAAATCATGCACCAAGAAGACATAACACTTATTAATATCTTTGTTCCTAAATAAGGAGCCCCCAAATATGTAAAGCAATGACTAACAGAATTAAAGGGAGAAACAGACTAAAACACTATTGTAGTAGTGGACCTAAATTCCCCACTGCCAGAAATGGACAGATCATCCAACAGAAAATCAATAAGGAAGTAAAGTCCTTAAATGACACATTAGATCATCTGGACATAATTGATATTTAAAGAGCCTTCCATCCCCAAACAGCTGCTTATACATTCTTCTCTAGTGCATATGGAACATTCTCAAGGATTGACAACATACTGGGTAACAGAGATAGCCTCAGAAAATATAAGGGGGTTGAAATAATACCAACTGTATTCTCTTTTTATAATGCTTTGAAACTAGAGATCAACTGCAAAAAGAAAGGAAGAACCACAAATACATAGGGATTAACCAACATGCTACTAAAGAATAACTGGGTCACAGAAGAAATTAAAAGAGAGACCAAGATATACATAGAAACGAATGATATTGATAGTAAAACATATCAAAACTGGATCAGAGAAGAAATAAAAAGAGAGATCAAGAGATACATTGAAATGAATAATAATGATAGTATAATATATCAAAACTTTTGGGACATGGGAAAAGAAGTCATAAGAGGAAAGTTCATATCACTACAGGCCAATCTTCAAAAACAAGAAAGAGCCCAGATAAACAACTTAATGCTTCATCTTAAAAAAACTAGGAAACGAAGAACAAATAAAGCCTACAGTCAGTAGAAGGAAAGAAATAATCAAAAGTAGAGCAGAAATAAATGAAATTGAAAACAATAACAACAAAAAAAAGAAAACAATAGAAAAAATAGAAAAAAAGGTTAATAAAATTGACAAGTTCCTGGCTAGACTCACTAAAGAAAAAAGAGAAAGGATACTAATAAACAAAATCAGGGATGAAAGAGGGGAAATTATGACTGACATCGCAGAAATACAAAGGATCATACAAGAATACTATGAAAAAGTATATAACATCAAATTTAATAACCTAGAAGACATGGACCAGGACTTAGAAAAATAAAACTTTCCTAGACTGAATCAAGAACAACTGGAAAATCTAAATAGATTAATCAGCAGTATGAAAATGAAATAATCATCAAAAACCTACCAAGAAGTAAAATTCAAGGACCAGATAGCTTCACCAGTGAATTCTACCTAACATTCAAAGAAGAGTTAATATCTATTCTCCTCAAACTCTTCCAAAAAATCAAAGAGGAGACAATACTTCCTAACTCATTTTATGAGGTCAATATTACTCTAGTACCAAAATCTCATAAAGACAACACACATAAAAGAAAACTACAGACCAATATCTCTGATAAACACAGATGCAAAAATCCTAAATAAGATACTAGCGAAACAAATGCAGAACCATATTAAAAAGATCATACACCACGATAAATTGAGCTTCATCTCAAGGGGACAGGAATATTTCAACATACGCAAATTGATTAATGTGATATACCATTTAAACAAATTAAAAAATAAGAATCATATGATCATATCAATAGAAGCAGAAAAGACCTTTGACAAGATACAGCATTCATTTATCATCAAAACACTTAACAAAATTGTTACAGAAGGAAAGTGCCTTAACATAATCAAGGGCATATATGATAAATCCTTAGCCAACCTTATACTTAATGGAATGGTGAAAAACTATAAACCTTCTCTCTAAGTTCTGGAACTAGATAAGGCTCTCCACTATCGCAACTATTATTCAAAATGACATTGGAGGTCCTAGTGAGTGCAATCAGACAAGAGAAAGATATAAAAGGCATCCAAAGAGGAAACAAAAAAGTCAAACTCACTATTTGAGGATGACATGATTCTCTAAATAGAAAGCCCTAAAGAATTCACAAGAACACTACTAGAAACAATAAGGAAATACAATAAAGTCTCTGAATACAAAATTAATGTTCAAAAATCCATAGCATTCGTATACTCTAATAATGAAGTTTCAGAAAAGGAAGTGGAAAAAATAATTCCTTTTGCAATTGCACAAAAAAGAATAAAATATCTAGGAATAAATTTAACAAAACATGTGACAGACCACTATAATGAAAACTACAAGAACCTTTTAAAATAAATCGAAAAACATAAAAGAAATGGAAAAATATTCTGTTCTTGGATTGGAAAAATCAACATAGTTAAAATGGCCATATTACCTAAAGCATCATATAGATTTAATGCAATCCGCATCAAAATCCTATTAATATTTTTTTAAAGAAATAGAAGAAAATATAATCGGATTTATATAGAAGCACAAAAGACCCCGAATTGCCAAAGGCAACCTGAGAAAAAAGAATGAGGCTGGAGGCATCACGCTGCCTGACTTCAAATTCTATTACAAAGCGACATTAGTCCAAATTGCATAGTATTGGCAGCAAAACAGACACCCGGACCAGTGGAATACAAGTGAGAATCCAGAAGTAAACCTATATTTATATGGGCAAGTAATTTTTGACAAAAAAGCCAAAAACATACAGTGGAGAAGGGAAAGTCTCTTCAATAAATGGTGCTGGGAAAATTGGAAGGCTACCTGTAAAAGAATGAAACTAGACTGCTGTCTATCACCACACAACATAATTAACTCAAAATAGATTAAGGACCTAATTATAAGACCGGAATCAACAAAATGCAAAGAAAAAACCATAGGATCGCGAGGACCTGGGACTTAAAGAGAATTTAATGAATTTGACCTCAAATGCAAGGCAAGTAAAAGCAAAAATAAATGAATGGGACTACAGCAAACTAAAAAGCTTCTACTCAGCAAATGAAACCATCAACAAGGTAAAGAGACAACCATCCGAATGAGAAAATATGTTTGCAAGCAATGCCTCCAATAAGGGCTTAACATCCAAAATATACAAAGAACTCATATGACTCAATAACAACAACAAAAAATCTCACAAATGATTCAATCAAAAAATGGGCAGAGGACCTGAACAGACACTTCTCCCTTGAGGACATACAAATGGCCAACAAATATATGAAAAGATGCTTAACATCACTAGCTATTAGAAAAATGCAAATCAAAACCACAATGAGATACCATCTCACACCTGTTAGAAGAGCTATAATCAACAGGATAAGTAATAACAAATGTTGGAGAGGTTGTGGAAAAATAGGAACCCTCATACACTGTTGGTGGGACTGCAAATTGTTAAAGCCACTATGGAAAACAGTATGGAGGTTCCTCAAAAAACTAAGAATTGATCTACCATATGATCCAGCCATCTTTTTACTGGATATTTACCCCAAAGTCTTGAAAACCCATATCCGAAAAGACATTTGCGCACCAATGTTCATAGCAGCATTATTCACCGTGGCCAGGACGTAGAAGCAACTGAAGTGTCCTATGATAGATAATTGGCTGAAGAAGCTGTGGTACATATATACAATGGAATAATACTCAGCCATAAGAAGAGATGAAGTACTGTCATTTGTGACAACCTGGATGGATCTCGCTATAATCATGCTAAGCGAAATAAGACAGACTGAAAAAGTTGAAAATTACATGATATCACTTATGTTTGGTATATAATCCTAAAAGCAACAAATCAAGAGGATAAAGAGTGACTCATGGACATGGACAATGGACTGTTGGTTATCAGAAGGTAGGGGGTGGGGAAGGAGTGGTGAGGTACACGGGGCAAAGGGGTTCAAATATTGGGGGGTTGGCGGAGGGTGAAGTGAGTAAAGGGGATCAAATATATAGTAACTGAAAGAAACTGGACTCTGGGTGGTAATCACACAATAGAATATATAGATGTGAAATTATAATGTACACCTGAAAATTATATAATTGTATTAACCAATGTTACCCCAATAAACTTTAAAAAAGTCAAGAATTCTCTGAAAAAAAAAAGAATTTATTATAGACTAAAAAAATGGTTAAAGAATGAATTTATTTCAAGAAAAGAATATTTTATCCAGTCTTCCATGCCTAAGGACTATATCAGCCAATAGCTTGGATATATACATATATACAAAACAATAAAGATCCATCGATATAATTAAAATGAATTTTTTTTAATCACTCTAAAATATAAGCTGATTTTGTAATTTAAAAGTAGTAACAATGTATTTAGTGTTTTTAACAAATATAGAAATAAAATATATAACAACAGCACAAACAAGGACAGAAGGATTGAAACATATATTTATACAGTTCTTACAGGAATATGATAATTGTGTGATAAACTAAAAATATATAAAGTAAAGCTAGAAAAATCACTCCATTTTTTTAAGGAGTAAAAATAAGCCAATAGTATAAACAATGGTAATAATAAATACTCAATTCAAAGCAGGTAGAAAAAAAAAAGGAACAAGAGAACAAATAAAAACTAGTATCAATATGATAGATATCAATCCAACCATAATGATAATTACATAAAATGCAAATAATCTAAATACATCAATGAAAAGACAGAGATAGTTAGATAGGATATAAAAGTAGGACCCAAGTACATGCTGTCTACAAAAACACCACTTTAAATATGAAAATAAAGATATATAAAAAGTAAAAGGATGGAAAAAAGAGATGCCATGCAAACACTAATCAAAAGTACACTGAAGTTATTATACAAATATCAGACAAAGTAAACTTAAGAAAAAAATATTACTAGTAAGAAAGAAGGAAATTACATCAAGAGGGAAAACTAAATTTTAGAAACACACAGTTCTAAATAATCTATTGGTCAAATGTAGTCACAAGCGGAATTAGAGAACATTACAAATTGAGTTAAAATGAACATGTGACGTATAAAACTTTGTGGAATGTTATTTAGAAGCAGTACTTAAAGGAAATTTGTAGTATCAAATATTGATATTTTTAAATTCTCAAATCAATGTTAAAAGTAAAGAAAAAGTTAAAAAATCAGTTACAATTTTTATTATTGAAAAAGTTTGTTTTTCAATTTCACAACTTGCTATTAGTATTTTTATGTAAATTTAGGTTTGCTAAAATTTTTTAAATATTCAATTTCATATATAATATGTAACATTTGGGAGAATTTTCTAAAACTAGTTTTTGATTCTGTACTTGTCAGACCTATATTATTCACTGTTCCCATCTTTCTGGACCATTCACAATAGGACACATTCATATGCAAATGATCTAAAATAACCGAAACAAATTTGAAAAGAAAGATGAAATGTGGCCGAACTTACACTACTTGACTTCAATTCTTACTATAAAGTTGTTGTAAGCATTCAAGTGTGATATTGGTGCAAAATTTGACATGTTATTAGTAGAAATGTTAAAGTCCAGAAATAGATGTGCAAAACAAAATATGATCTATGTTCTTAAACTTTTCTGCCCATGCAAGGAATGTTAGTTAGTATGTGAGCTGTAGGAATGCACTTGAAAGCCATTCTTATACCAAGAATTCTAGCAGAAACTTAAATATAGATGAAAGTAAGTGAGACCATGAGCTCACATATCCCACTATATACAAACTAAATGTATCCCTAGCTCAACATCCTTTTAACCAGATCCCAAAAATATCTGTGGTCTCTACAAAGCTATCTGAGGGAAAGAATAATGGGGAAAATTTTGACGAATAAAGAAAAGTGGTCTCAACCAAAAATGTCTTAGTTTTGGAAGTCTTACAAAGATTTAACACCATATTTATCTATGGCTTTGAAAGGGGTTTGTTCAGGTGAAGATATTTAAATCTGAGATAAACACATAGACCCATGTACGTATATATGCCCTTCGGTTCAATTTACATACATACATATACATTTGTATACCTCAGGTCAATGTTTTAAAATAAACATTAAAAGACGTCAGAAACATGGTGCAGTGAGAGAAATTCCCAGATCTCTTTGCTTGAATCAACAATAAGCTGAACATCTAAAACTCAATAAAAATTATCCAAACTGCACACCAGCATGTTTGAGAGTGGGATCTATGCATAAGAACTACCACACGGCTTGAAAAAACAACTAGAAGAGCAGAATGAGTTATTTAGCAAGGAGATTGAAACCCTCAAAAAGAATCAAATAGACCTTCTGGAAATAAAGAACACACTGCAAGAGTTGAAAAAAGAAATAACAAGCATGGGAAATAGAGCCGACCAAATGGAGGAATGGATCAGTTATATTGAAGACAAGAATCTAGAAATAAGTCAGAAGGAAGAAGAAACCAGAGAATGAAAAATAAGGAAAGAGAAATACAAGAATTAGCTGACACCATCAGGAGAAGAAACAAGAATAATGAGCATTCTCGAGGGAGAGGAAAAGGAGCAGGAATTAGAAAGCATTTTTAGGCAAATGATTGAAGAGAATTTTCCAAATCTAAGGAATAAGCTGGAGCATGGAATTCAAAAAGTCAAGAGAACACCCAATTATCTCAAGCCAAAAAGGCCTTCAACAAGACACATTGTATTAAAATTATCAAAAAATCAACAGCAAAGACAGAATTCTCAGAGCTACCAGGGAAAAGAGACAGTAACCTATAAAGAAAACCCATTAGATTATTGTTGGACTTCTCAGCACTAACCTTATAAGCCAGGAAGGAGTGGAATCAAATATTCAAACTATTAAATGAAAGAAAATACCAACCAAGAATAATGTATCCAGCTAAGATCTTCTTTAGATATGAAGGAGAAATAAAGACCTTCCCAGACATACAAGAATTGAGGGAATTCTCTACTATGAGGCCTCCACTACAAGAAATACTGCAAGGAGTCAGCTTGCCTAACATAAAATTACAAAAAATACTTAATGAAAAGTAAGGTAACTAGCAGGCTAATAGAAGGAGAGGAGAGCAACCTTTACTAGAAACAGGGCATTATAAACTTAAAAATAAGATTTCCTAGAGCAAGATAGTAATGAATGTACAACATACATAGGGAGAAACTGAGATAACAATGACTGAAAAGAGGAGAATTCAAAGATCCAAATTCAAAAAGGGGAATGGATATAAAGCATGTGCAGAAGAAAATGGACAACAGTATATATGTAATTATCCTTTACATATTCGTAATGGTAAGAACATGCCAAAGATTCAAAACCATGGTATGTAACATAAAACAAGAAGGACCAGAGGGAAACCCATGAAATCCAACCAAAATAAAGAAAAGAGAAAGACTAGAACAAAGAAACAATGGAAACACTGAACTAACAGAAAGCAAAAGATAAAATAGCTAAAAGAAGATGTCATATTTCGATAATCACCCTAAATGTAATAGGACTGAACTCACAAATAAAAAGGCACAGAGTTGCAGATTGGATCAAAAAACAAAACCCAACCATGTGTCTCCAAGAGACACATCTGAATTCATCTGAATTCCAAAGACAAATATAGACTCAAAGTGAAAGGGTGGAAAATGATATTTCAAGCAAATGGCATTCACAGAAAAACGGGAGTAGGGGTACTAATATCAGACGAAATAGACTTCAAAATAAAAATGGTAAAAAAGATACTGAGGGACACCTCATAATGATAAAAGGAGTTATGCACCAAGAATACATAACATTAATATCTACGCTAACAATCAGGGATCCCCGAAATATGTAAAGCATTTATTAATAGAACTAAAGGGAGAAACAGACTAAAACACTATCATCCTAGAGGACCCAAATACCCCACTGTCAGATATGGACAGATCATTCAAACAGAAAATCAATAAGGAAATAATGTCCTTAAATGATACATTAGACCATCTGGACATAATTGCTATTTACAGAGCTTTTCATCCCAAAAGAGCTGCTTATATACTCTTCTCTAGTGCACATGGAATATTCTCAAGGATTGACAACATACTGGGACACAGAAATAGCATCAACAAATATAAGAGTGTTGAAATCACCAACTATATTCTCTGATCATAATACTTTGAAACTAGAGGTCAACTGCAAAAAGAAAGCAGGAATAACCACAAATACATGGAGATTAAACAACATACTACTAAAGAATAACTGGGTCACAGAAGAAATTAAAAGAGAGACCAAGATATACATAGAAACGAATGATATTGATAGTAAAACACAACAAAACTTTTGGAACACGGCAAAAGCAGTTATAGAGGAAAGTTATATCATTACAAGCCTTTCTCAAAAAACAAGAATGAGCCCAAATAAACAACCTAATGCTTCATCTTAAAAAACTAGAAAAGGAAGAACAAATGAAGCCTAATGTCAACAGAAGAAAAGAAGTAATCAAAAGTAGAGCAGAAATAAATGAAATTGAAAACAAATGACAAAAAAAGAACAATAGAAAAAATAAATACAACAAAGTACTGGTTCTTTGAGAAGGTTAATAAAATTGACAACCTCCTGGCTAGACTCACTAAAGAAAAAAGAGAAAGGACACAAATAAATAAAATCAAGGATGAGAGAGGAGAAATTACGACTGACATCATAGAAATACAAAGCATCATAACAAGAATGCTATGAAAAAGTATATAACACTAAATTTAATAATCTAGAAGAAATGGACCAGTACTTAGAAAAATACAATCGTCTTGATTGAATCAAGAGATCTAGAAAATCTAAATAGACCAATCAGCAGTATGGAAATTGAAAGAATCATCGGAAATCTACCAAAAAGTAGGAGTCCAGGACCAGATGGCTTCACCAGTAAATTCTACATTCAAAGAAGATTTAATACATATTCTCTTCAAAACTCTTCCAAAAAAATCGAAAAGAAGGCAATACTTCCCAAGTCATTTTATGAGGCCAATATTGCATTGATAACAAAACCTGATGAAGATAACACAGAAAAAGAAAACTACAGACCAATATCTCTCATGAACACAGATGCAAAAAATCTAAATAAGATACTAGCGAACCAAATACAACACCATATTAAAAAGATTATACACCATGATCAAGCGGCCTTCATCCCAGAGGCAGAGGGATGGTTCAACATATGCAAATCAATTAATATGATACACCACATAAAAAAAATTTAAAAAATAAGAATCATATGATCATATCAATACATGCAGAAAAAGCCTTTGGAAATATACAGCATCCATTTATGATCAAAACACTTAACAAAATCGGTATAGAAGGAAAGTACCTTAATATAACAAAGGCCATATATGACAAACCCTCAGCCAACATTATTCTTAATGGCGGAAAACTAAAAACCTTCCCCCTAAGATCAGGAACAGGGCAAGGCTGTCCACTGTCGCCACTGTTACCCAATAAATATTGGAGGTCCTAGCGAGTTCAATCAGGCAAGACAAAGATATAAATATAAAAGGCATCCAAATAGGAAATGAAGAAATCAAACTGTCATTATTTGAAGATGACATGATTCTCTACATAGAAAATCCTAAAGACTCCACACAACACTGCTAGAAACTATAAGCAAATACAGTAAAGACTCTGGATACAAATCAACATTCAAAAAATCCATAGCATTCTTATACGCTAAAAATGAAGAGTCAGAAAATGAAGTAGAAAAAAGTAATTCCTTTTGCAATTGCACCAAAAAGAATAAAATACCTAGGAATAAATTTAATAAAACATGTGAAGGACGTATATAATGAAAACTACAAGACCCTATTAAAAGAAATTCAAGAAGATACAAAGAAATGGAAAGATAATCCAGGTTCTTGGATTAGAAGAATCATCATTAAAATGACCTTATTACCTAAAGCATTATACAGCTTTAATGCAATTCCCAACAAAATCCCATCTGTATTTTTAAATACAAACCATCAGATTTGTATAGAAGCACAAAAGACCCCAAATTGCCAAAGCTATCCTGAGAAAAAAGAATGAGACTGGAGGCATCACTCATTCCACCTCAAATTATACTACGAAGCAACAGTAATCAAAACAGCATAGTTTGGGCAGCAAAACAGACACATGGACCAATATAACAGAATCAAGAGTCCAGAAGTGAACCCATATTTATATGGGGAAATGATTTCTGACCAAAAAAAAAAAAAAAAAAAAAAAACCTAAAACCTACAGTGGAGCAAGGAAAGTCTCTTCAATAATCGGTGCTGGGAAAACTGGAAAGCAGCCTGCAAAAGAAGGAAACTAGACTGTTGTCTATCACCACACACCAGAAATAACTCAAAATGGATTATGGACCTGAGTATAAGACCTAGAACAATAAAATGCATAGAAGAAATCATAGGAACTAAACTCAAGGATCTTGAACTTAAAGAGGATTTTATTAATTTGACCTCGAAGGCAAGGGAAATAAAAGCTAAGATAATGAATGGGTCTACATCAAACTAAAAAGCTTCTGTTCAGCAAATGAAACCATCAACAGGGTAAAGAGAAAACCATCTGAGTGGGAAAACATATTTGCAAGCAATGCCTCCGATAAGGGCCTACTATCCAAAATATACAAAGAACTCATAAGGCTCAATAACAATAAAAGATAAGCAATCTAATAAAGAAATAGGCAGAGGACACTTCTCCCTTGAGGATATACAAATGGCCAACAAATTTATGAAAAGATGCTCAACACCACTAAATATTAGGGAAATGCAAATCAAAACCACAATGAGATACCATCTCATACCTGTTAGAATAACTGTTATCAACATGACAAGTAATAACAAATGCTAGAGAGGATACAGAGGAAAAGGAACCCTCATACAGTGCTCGTAGCACTGCAAATTGGTACAGCCACTATGGAAAAGAGTATGGAGGTTCCTCAAAAAATAAGAATTAATCTACTATGTGATCCAGCAATCTCTCTGCTTGGTATTTTCCCCAAAGAGTTGAAACCCATATCTGGTAAGATATTTACACACCGATGTTCACAGAAGCATTATTCACAGTGGCCAGTGCATGGAAGCCACTGAAGTGTCCTACGATAGATTGGCTAAAGAAGCTGTGGTATATTTATATAATGGAATATTACTCAGCCATAAAAAGAGATGAAATACTGCCATTTGAAACTACATTTTTGGACCTTGAAGTAATCATACTAAGTGAAATAAGCCAGACAGAATAAGGTGAAAATCACATCATATCACTTATATATGGGATATAAACTTAAAAGCAACAAATAAACAGTGCAAACAAACAGAGACTCATGGACAATATACTAGTGGTTACAGAGGGTAGGGGGTAGGAGTGAGGGGGAGGTCGATGGGGAAAAAATTTAATTTCTTCTATTAAAAAAACAAATTAGTTAAATAAAAAAATAAAATAAACATTAATAAATTTTGTTTTAGATCAGTTTTAGTTTTATAGAATTATTAAAAAGATGTTAAGAGAGTTCTTATACATCTCCAACATAGTTTCCCCGATTAGTAGTGTCTTACATTAGTAATGTTCATTTGTCACAATTAATAAACTGATACTGATATATTATTACTATTAAAGTCAATATTTTATTCAGATTTTTTTATTTTTCCCCAAAAGTCATTTTTCTGTTACAGGATCCTATCCAGAAATCCCCACTGAATTTAGTCATCATGTCTTCTTAGGCTTCCCTGACTATGGCAGGTTCTCAGATTTTCTTTGCTTTGGAAGTCTTTGAGAATTTTAATTAGTACTGATCAGGTATTTTGTTGAATATCTCTCATTTAAGATTTAGCTATTATATTTCTCATTATTGGATTGAAATTTTTTGAAATGACCACCGTGGTAAAGTATGTTCTCGTCGCATCATATCAAGGATACGTACTATTACTTTGACTTATTAAGCTGATGTTAACCTTGATCAACTAGTTTAATATAGAGTTGTCAAGTTTCTTCACGGTGAAATTACTCTTCTTTTCCCACCTTTCCTATTGTTCTCTTTGGAGGAAAAACACGATATATCTCACACTTAAAGAGTGGGGAGTTATGTTCTACCTTCTTCAGGGTAAATTATCTACATAAATTATTTAGAATTGTTCAGCATGGGAAATTGTTCTCTTCTCTCCAATTTCTTTACTCAATCATCCATTTAAACCAAATATCAAATTGTGATATTTATTTTATGCATTGACTTACATTACAATACTAGAATACTTACTTTGTTGCCCATATGGTTCCAGTTTAGACATTGAAAACTTTCTGTTGGTTCCAGTATTCCTTTGACATATCCCCATAATTGTGGGTTTATTGTATTTTTATTTCTGCTGTTCTTTTTTTTTTTGGTTATGTTTTGTTAGTCCTAGAATCAATCATTTCTCCAAGCACCCTAGTACCTTTTATTGGAGAATGGTATTAGAAAACAAGATCTATGTGCTAGGTATGCTCATGGTTACTGGGATTTTGTTGCTTTTATGACTTCTAAGTGGAAGAGGAAGAAAATATATGTTTATATACAAATATCTGTATTTACATCTACATTATCTAGATATATTTCTACATGTAAATATATCTATATTAATCTAAATATGAGTTAAAATTGATGTCTCCGATTCTAATCAATTATAACATGAATCACTATAGCCTCCTTTCCTTACTTATTTGTGATCTTCCATTCCAACAGTGGAAATTTGGCTTCCAGCATCTGCCATGCATTTACTTCTCCAATTTCAATATACATGTATAATGCTCTTGGAATCATTAACATTTTCCTCTTTGGGGGAAAAATTATCAACTACAGTAAAGTGCTTATATACAATTTCTTTTGCCTTTAGATTTACAGACTCCTCTCATATCCAAAGTTACTAAGATCGGCACTTTATTCCCCCGACCTCTTTAGTGAGATTGCTTAATACATTTGTAATACATTGAGATTATTTTGACATATTCTGAATTCCATCCTGGGATCCTCCAACTTTTTGAATGATTTTTAAAATTTAATATACTATGATTTACTCTTCGTGCTTTAAAGAGCTCTGGATTTTGACAAATGCTTAATATATTATATTGACCACTGCGGTATCATAAAAAATAGTTTCATTATCCTAAAAAAAATGTGATTTAATTCCCAATCTCCCCGTATAGAAACAATGGCAACCACTGAGCTGTTTACCATTTCCATAGGTTTCCTTTTCCAGAATGTCATATAATTGTAATAATAATAGCTTTTTCACAATGGCTTCTTTCATGTAGAAATATACATTTGATGTTCATTTATGTCTTTTCATGCCTTGATACCTCATCTATTTTTTATCACTAAGTAGTACTATATTATTTGCCCATTCATTAAATGATATCACAGTTAGTTCTAGTTTTTGGTGAATGTGGTGATTATCATAATTTGATGATTATGAATAAAGCCTCTATAAATATCCACATGAAGAATTTTTATGGATATAAATTATAAAATTGTATACATATCCAGAAGCCTGACTTCTAAAATGGTAAGACCACATGTAGTTTTGTAAAATAATGGAATAGTTTATATCAAGTAGATTGATACTGTTCAGGTCAACTCTATCATTCATTTTCTGCCAGTTTGACTTGTCAATTACTTAAGTAATTGGGGTGAGTAATGAAATCTCCAACTTTAATAATGGATTCGTTTATTTCTCTTTCAATTTTATCATGTTTTGCTTCAGTTATTTTGACTCTCTGTTATTAGAAGCATACATATTTAGGTTATGTCTTCTAGGAGAATTGATTCTTTTATTATTATTTATCAATTATAATTTTTCTTGTTCAGTAATCTGCTTTTTTTGAAATTCATATAGCTACTCCAACTTTCTTGTGATTAATGTTAGCTTGGTGTATCTTTCTCCAGATCATTACTTTTAACCTATAAGACTCCATATTTAAACTGAGTTTGTTGTAAAAACATGTATTTGGGTTTTGACTTTTTATCGACTCTGATCATCTTTTTTTTTTCAATTGATGTGTTTAAACCATTCACATTCAAAGTGATTAGTGATATATTTGTTTTAATATCATGGACTAATGTCAAATGCATTTATAACTGCTTTTATTCATTAAGTCTTTTTCTGCCTTCTTTTATTTTAATTAAGCATTTTATATGATTATATTTACTCTCTTAGTGTAAAAGTATTGTTATTTTAAAAAGTGATTTTCTTGAAGTCAAAAATGTACACTTTTACTTAATCTAATTCAACCTTCAAATAATGATTTTCTACTTTACATGTAGCATGAGTACCTTGCAATAGAGTATTCCTAATTCCTCCCTCCCTTACTCTGTGACATTGTTGTCATTTATGTTGCTTATCTATATGCTAAAATTATTCAATAGACTGCTACTCTTACAATTTAAAGTGTTATATTTTAGATTTAGTAATGAGAAAACTAAAATATATTTTACCTTCACTGATTCCCTCTACAATACTCTCCCTTTCTTTATGTAGATCCAAATTTCTGGTCTTTACTACATATTTTGTCTGAAGAATATATTTTAACATTTTTCACAGAGCAAGTCTACTGACGTAGAACTCTTAGTTTTCATTTGTGTGAGAAAGTCTTTGCTTCTCCTTCATTTTGAGGAATTATGTCACTAGATATTAAATTATTTGTTGATATTTCATTTCTTTTAATACTTTAAATACTTTACTTCACTCTTCTTGGTCGCATGATCTATAATAAGAAGTCTTCTATAGTCTTATTCTTATTCCTATATAAATATCATGTCCCCTCCTCCCTTGCCTCAGCCTCCTTCTTTCAAGTTATTCTCTTTTTAATTGTTTATTTTGGAATTTAAATATATCACTATGTCTAGTACTTTTGGTACTTATTCTGCTTGGTGTTCTCTGAGATTTTTTGGTCTTTGGTTGTATGTTTAGTATTAATTTTGGACAGTACTTGGTTAAAATTATCTCAAATATTTATTCTGCTATATTCTCTCTTCACATTCTTGCATTCTTATTGTACACATGTCACATCTTGTGAAATTGTCTCACATGTCTTGCATGTTCTGTGCACTTATCTTTTTTTTTTTTTAATTTGTATTTCAGTTTGGGAAATTACTATTGGCATATCTTAAAGCTCACTGATTATTTCCTCAGTTGTTTCCAGTCTACTGATGAGCTCATCAAAGACATTATTCATTTTTGTTGCAGTGTTTTTAATTTATAGCATTGCCTTTTGATTCTCTCACAGTTTTCATGCCTCTGCTTACATTATCTATCTGTTCTTGCATGCTGTCTTTTTTTCCCCTGTCTACCCTCCCCCTCCCTGCTACCCTCTGGTAACCACTAGTCTATTGTCCATGTACATGAGATTCTGTTTCTTTGTCCTGTTCATTTGTTGCTTTTAGATTTATATCATACATGTAAGTGATATGATGTGATTTTCAACTTTTTCTGACTGGTTATTTCTCTTAGTATGATTACTCCAAGGTCCATCAATGTTGTTTCAAATTACAATATTTCATATCTTATTATGGCTGAGTAAAATTTCATTGTATATATGTACCACAGCTTCTTTAGCCAATCATTTATCATAAGACACTTCAGTTGTTTCCATACCCTGGCCATTGTGAATATTCATAATTATTTAAAATTCTCTGTATGAAAATTTCAACATTTCTGTCATATCTGAATCTGGTTCTGATGTGTGTTTTGCTTCTTCAGACTATGTTTTTACTTGTCTTTTAGTATGACTTATGGTTTTTTGCTTGGCTGGGCATTTTGAATTAAGTAGGAATTGAGGTAAATATGTCTCTACTGTAAAGACTGATGATAATGTGGATAGAAATTGTACTTTGTTTAATATTTGCTTTAGCAATAGGTGCCATAGCCTTCAAATTCTTCTAATACACTTATTTTTATCTTCTTTCTTTTCTTGTTCTTTCCTACGTACTCTTCCTTATAGAGACTCCACTATCTTCCAGTTCTTAGAACTCTAATCCACTATCATACAAGATTCCTGATAGTATGATGGCAAGGTATGTGGAAGTGATAGAATTTCATAAGTTTCCAATTATGTCTCAATTTTTAGTGACCCTGTAGTTTTATCCTGTGAACTTCACAAGTGTTTTTTTTTTTTATTGTATAAAGATTTTAATTTCATTTCTTCCACCACCAAGTATAAGTGAGATGGAAAGGCTAGAGGAAGTTTCTTTCCACCTGGCTCTGGGACAAGCTTCTGGTAAAGACTTTACCCCTAAAGATTAGGCTTTCGTTCTTGAGAATGCTCTGAGGATCTTCCAGATCCTTGAGGAGATCATCCTTGGATCTTCGCTATTAGAATCTGATGGGGTTCCCTGACATAAAGCCCATACAAGTTGGGTCCCCCTCTAAGACTGATGACATCAGAAGTTTCTAATACCCAGAAGTGGGATTGCTTTGTCATATGGTGCTCTATTTTTAATTTTTTGATGAACCTCCCTACTGTTTTCCACAATAGCTGTAACATTTTACATTCCCACCAACAAATATACCAGACTTCCTTTTTCTCCACATGTTCACCACATGTGTTATCTTTTTTTATAATTTTTAAAATTTTTATAATAGTCATTCAAGTGTGAGGAGATATCTCATTGTGCTTTAAATTTGCATTTCTCTATTGATTAGTGATGTTGAGCAATTTTTCATATACCTATTGACTGTATGTCTTCTTTGGAGAAATGTCTATTCAGGTTTTTTGTCTATTATTTTTTTTTCCTATTGAATTGTGAGTTCCTTATATATTTTTACATTGGCCCGTTATCAGATATATGGTTTGTAAATATTTTTCTGCATCATGTAGTTTGCCTTTTAATGTTGTTAATTGTTTCATTTGTGTGCAAAAGCTTTTTAATTGATGAAGTCCTGCTTATTTATTTTTGCTTTTGTTCCCTGTGATTTTGGTGTCATATCTAAAAAAAATGTTGCCACAACCAAAGCCAAAAGCATTTTCCCTATGTTTTATTCTAAAAGTTTTATAGTTTTAGATCTTAAGTTTAAGCGTTTAATTCATTTTGAGTTGATTTTAGTGTATGGTGTAAGATAAGGGTGCAATTTCATTGTTTACATGTAGATTTCCAGTTTATACAACACCATTTATTAAAGAGACTTTTTTTTTTCCATTGTGTATTCTTGGTGTATTTGTCAAAGATTAGTTGATCATATATATGAGAGTTTTTATTTCTGGTCTCTCTGCTATGTTCCACTACTCTGGCTGCTTTTATGACAGTGCTGTACTATTTTGATTACTTTAGCTTTGTAATACAGTTTGAAATCAGGAAAAAGCTGATGGGTTCAGCTTTGTTCTTTCTGAAGAGTGCTTTCAATATTTGGGGTCTTTTGTGGATTCCTAAATTTTAGGATTGATTTTTCTAATGGAGTTATGATAAGGATTGCTTTGAAGCTGTAGCTTGCTTTAGTATGGATATTTTAATGATATTTTTCTTCTGATCCATGCACACAGTGTATTTTTCCATTTATTGGTATTTTCTTCAATTTTTATTCCAAGACGTTTTATAATTTTCAGAATACATTTCTCTCACTTTTTGTTTAAATTTCCAGAGTGTTTTGACTAAATTTTCAAGTGTTTTTATCATTTTTGATGCTATTGCAAATAGAATTCTTTTCTTAATTTCTTTTTGGGAGAGTTATTGATAATTTATAGAAATGCAGCTACTTTTTATATGTTGATTTTGTATCCTATAACACTACTGAATTTACTTATTAGTTCTGAGAGTTTTTGGTGGAATACTTAGCGTTTTCTACATATAAATTATGTTTTCTACAAAAAAAAAACAATTTTATTTCTTCCTTTCAGATAAGAATGACTCATTTCTTTTCCTTGCCTAATTGCTTTAGATAGAACTTCCAGTTCTATGTTGAATATAAGTGGCAAGAGTTGAAATTGTTGCATTCTTCTTGATCTTATAGAAAAAAAATTTTAGCTTTTCACCACTGAGTATACTGCTAGTTGTGGGTTTGGCTCTTATTATGTTGAGGTACATTCCTTCTACACCTAATTTGTTGAGAACTTTTATCATGAAGGGATCTTTAATTTAGTCAAATGCTTGTCTGCATCTATTGAAATGATCATGTGTTTTTTATCTTTCGTTCTTATGAGGCTGTATATAACATTTATTGATATGCATGTGTTGATCCATCTTTGCATCCCAGGACTAAATCCCACTAATCGTTTTGTATGATTCTTTTAAGGTGATATTGAATATGGTTGGCTAGTATTTTGTTGAGGACATTTGTATCTATGATGATTAGAGATATTTGCCTTAATTTCCTTTTCTTGTAGAATCCTTGTTTGGCTTTGTTATTATGGAATTCTCATATCAAAAAATGAATTTGGAAGTGTTGTCTTTTTTCAGTCTTTTGAAATGGTGGCATTAATTCCTTAAACATACCATAAAATTGACCAGTGATGCCATCTAATCTTTGATTTTTCTTCTTTGGAAGATCAATGATTACTGCTTTAATCTCATATTCATTTTTGATCTGTTCAGATTTTCTATTTCTTCATGATTCAGTCTTGTAAAGTTAAATGTTTCCAGAAAGTTATCCATTTTTTTACATTATTCAATTTATTGATGTATATTTGCTCACTTTTAATTGTCCCCACAAACAACATTTTGAATACCAATGCTTAAAACCATTACCAAATTAATATATATTAGATTACCAGAGATAATCTAGCAAAGCCCGAATTCCCAAGGAAGGAAGGATACAATTTATGTACAAATTTGGAGAGTGGGTGGAAAAGATGGGATGGATTTAGAAAATTGAATTTCAAAATGTCTCCATATGGCTAATTCTATATCTTCAACTATCTGCAACAAAACAAACTCATTCTTTAAATGTCTGGTGGATATTTCCACACATATATTTCTAAGAACAACTCAAATTTAATATGCTCAGAATTTAAAATCTTCGTTGTTTGTGTTTCCAAACAAAGTTTATGCCTTCTCCCAAAATCTATTAGGTCTGCAAGGAAATCTAATTTATCAAAGCTTGCTCCCTCCCTCTATTTTGCATTTATCTAGTTATATCTCATATATCTCTCAGAGTCACCATTTATTTTCATTTTCATTGATAAAATCTTGGCACATCTTAGATTCTTATTATTTCAAAACAGAAATAATATGAACACCATTTATCCATATCTACTCACTTTCTACTGTAATTAATAACCAATATTTCAGCTAAGATTAATATTATAAAACCACTGATGTTTTACTTAATGGAAAAAAAGTTAAACCCAGAAACAATGAGTTAAATGTAAGAAGTACTGATGAATAAAGAAATTAATAGATGCATGCATTAGTCTAAGTTAGCAGTGACTGAAAGCCACTATCGTTAATTGTAACTAGTTTGGTGGTTTATTTGACCAGGAAGAACTAGTATGCTAGAAAAATATATAACCTTGGAGAGTAGGATCTGGAATAAAATATTATATATTTTTTTCTTTAATTTATAAGGAGTTTAGACAAATATTAGAATGTCAGATAGAAAAACAAAATTTGTAAGATATTGATAATCATGTAATCATGAAGATGATTACAAGGCAGATTATTAGACCATTCTATCTCTTTCTGCAAGCTGTAACATTTCCATAATAAAATTTAAAAAAAATTAAAAAAAAATTAGGAGTGACAGCAGAAACATGGAAGAGTGAGAGATGTCCCCAGATATCACCCCTTGAAACAACAATATGCTGAACATCTAAAACTCAACAACAACAACAAAAAAAAAACACCCACACTACACAACAGCACGTCTGAGTGTGGAATCTGCATGTATCAGCTACCATAGGTCAGAATCCCAGGAGTCTGGTGGTAGACTGGGAGAAACAAAGAAGCTGCCTCTCACAGCCTGAGCTCCCAGCAGGAGGGGGAGGGGAGAAGGTGTGGCAGGTTCCCTGAACAAGCCTGCCTAGGAGAGCTGTGACCTCCACATGACCAGCGGCAGTAGCCAGGCATCAAGGCAGAAAGCAGAGAAGTAGGGACGGCAGAGAAGCAGGAATGGCAGAGAAACAACAGTTGATTATTATCAGCCATAGCTGCAAAATGCGAGGCTGAGCCACAGTTCCCATCCTGCAACCCAAAGGGCCCCTCCCCCCACATGCTCCAAGACCGAAAACCATGGAGTCTCAGGGGAATCTGAGGAAATGCTACCAAAACTGTTGCTAACACTGCCAGGACTGGGACTTGGGGTAGTGAGGGTGATTGAATATCTATAAGAAAAAAAAAGACATTATTAAGACTTTATATAAAGCATGGATCCAAGAAGCTTAGACACCACATACTGGAAACCAAAAGAAAAACTCCTTCTTTGCAACAGGATAAAGAAAGAACTTTATATAATAATTCTTATTTCTGGAAAAAAAGCAGAATACACTTCCATTAATGCCCAGATGGAGAAATAGTCCATTAAACGCCATGAACAACCAAGGTGACAAGGCATCTCAGAAAGAAAAAGAAAAAGCTCTAGAAAATAAGCTTACAGACATAGAAATATGTGACTTAAATGACAGAGAATTCAGGATGGTACTCCTGAAAAAATTCAGTGAGATCCAGAACAATTCATATCAACAATTTCAGGAATTGAAAAATCAACTAGATGAGCAGAATGAGAAAAATGATGGAAAGACTGAGGACTGAGTGAATAATAACCAAAATCTTTCTAAATTTGATTTTAAAAATTAGTAGATTCATCCAACAACTTCAAGTAGAATAAACTCAAAGAGACACATCATAGCCAAGTGGTCAAATGCCAAAAATAGAGAATCTTTAAAGTAGTGAGAGAGAAGTGATCCATCATGTACAAGGAGTCCTCAATAAAATTACAGCTGTTTTCTGGTCATAAACTATGGAAGACAGAGGCAGTGAGACAATATACTTATGATGCTAAGAAAAAATTGTAAACCATGAATTTTATATCTAACAAAACCATATAGCAGTCCCCCTTTAACCATGGTTATGCTTTCCATGGTTTCATTTACCCACAGTGAACCATGGTCCAAAAATATTAAATAAAAAAATTCCAGAAATAAACAATTCATAATTTTGAAATTGATTGCTATTCTGAGTAGCATTATGAAATTTTGTGTCATCCCACTGTATCCTGCCTGCTACATCAATTATTTCTCCATTCAGCATATCCACACTGTATATACTACCCATCATTAGTCATTAAGTAGCAGTCTCAGTTAGCAGATTGATTATCAAAGAGAAAAGCATAGAGATAGAGACATAGGTATGTATGTGTAGGAAAACATAGTATCTATAGGGTTCAGTACTATTTACACTTTCGGGCATCAACTGGGAATCTTGGAATGCCTCCCCCAAAGATAAAGGGAGAGGCTATTCTACTTCAAAAAATAAAGGGGAACTTAAAACATTCCAAGAAAAAAAAATCATTGCTAATAGACCTTCTCTATGAGAAATACTAAAGGAAGTTCTTCAGTAATTCAAACCACTGTGAAATAAAAAGATGCTATACAGTAACTTAAATTCAGTGAATAAATGAACAGCACTAGTAAAGTTAAGTATAGTTAAAATAAGAGACACTATGAATATATTTTTTACTTGTAACACTTTTTTTCTCTTATACAAAAGACAACTGCTAAAGCACTACTTACAAATATATGTTAATGAACAGAAAATGTATAAATAATTAATTTCTATAAAAGTAATAGCACAAAGAAGGAAAGTGAAAATGGAGATATATTGAAGAAGAGTTTTTGTAAATTAGTGAAATAAAATTAAGTTGATATTAATTTGATATAGATTATTATGAATTAAGATCTTACTTGATATGCCAAGAAAAATTACAAAAAAAAATTTTAAATATACTAGAGATAATCTATTTAATAGAGCAGGGATATTTATGGAAAAATAGAGACAAAAAGATGTAATACATAGAAAACAAATATCAGAATGGAAGATGTAAATTCTATTTTTCATTAGTTATATTAATTGTAAATGAATTCAACATTCCAATCAAAATGCAGAACTTGAAGAGTGAAATTGATGAAGCATCATATGCCTTCTGTAAGAGATACACTTTAGCCTCAGAGACACAAATACGTTCAAAGTAAAAGGAGAAAAAATTATATAACACAGAGAAAGTAAACAGAAGAGAACTGAAACGCCTATATTAATATCAAACAAAATAGACTTTAAGACAAAAATTATTGCTGAGACAATAAAATACATTTTAATGATAAAATAATTACCTTATCAAGAAGGTATAATAATTATAAACATATGTGACCCAAATACAAAGTCCTATAATGAATAAAAACAGAAATTGACATATTTGAAGGGGAAAATAGACAAGTCATCATAATATTTGGATACTTCAATATCATACTTATAATAATGGATAAAATAACTAGACATAAGATCAATAGGAAAATAAGAATTGAACAATACTACAAAGAAAATAGGTGGAAAAGATAACTATAAAACACTCCAACTAAAAATAGCAAAATGTACATTCTTTTCAAGAACATATGGAACATTCTCAAAAATAGACCACATATGAGACCATGAAAAAATCTCAATAAATTTAAAATAATTGAAACCATAAAAATTATGCTCTGATCAACATGGAATAAAGTTAGAAATCAAAACAAAAGGAAATTTGGTAATCTCCCAAATATGTAGAAATTAAGTAACATATTGCCACATATCCAATGAGTTAAATTAATATTACAAGGGATATTAGAAAATATTTTGAGATAAGCAAAAACATATATTCTGCATAAACCATATGGAATACAGCTACAGCAGTGTTTCCAGAAAATTTTATAGCTAGAAACACCTACATTAAACAAACAAACAAAAGGATCTCAAATTGGTAACCTAACTCCACATTAAGACATTAGAAAATAAAGAACTAACTAAACACAAAGGAAGAAAAGGAAAGATATAATAAATATCAGAGTGGAAATGAATGAAATAAAGAAGAGAAAAACAATAGAGAAAAGCAACAATGGAAACATGGTTCTTTGAAATGATCAACCTTTAGCTGAGTGACCAAGAAGTGATAGGGGGAAAGGAGATTGAGATTACCAGAATCAAGAATAAAGGCATGAATTTTACTACCAACTCAGAAATAAAAAAGATTATAAGGAAATATTATGAGTAATGATATATCTACAAATTACACAGCTTAGATGAAATGGACAAACACCTAGAAATGCAAAACTACTGAAACTGAATCAAGAACAATCTAAAAATAAACCAGAACCAGATGGTTTCTCGGGTTAATTCTACCAAACATTTAAAGAAGAATTAACATTAATCTTTTACATACTATTCCCAAAAAACAGAAGAAATACCATCTCATTCTATGAGGTCAGTAGTACCTTGATACCAAAACCAGCTAAAGATATCACGAGAAAAGATCGTTATAAACCGATTTCCTTAGGAATATAGATGTAAAAAGAAATATCCAGAGAAAGCTAGCTAACTGAATCAAATAGCATATTAAAAAGATTATACATCATGATCAAATGAAATTTGTCTCAGGAATACAAGGTTTGTTCAACATATGCAAATCAGTTGCTAGAATACACCATATTAATAGAAAAATTTTAAAAAATGATTAAATAATAGATGAAAAAATAATTTGATAGTCTAACACTATTTCCTGATTTTATAAATTAACAAATTAGGAATGGAAATGTCTCAAACCAAAGAAGACATATATTAAAAATGCACATCTACCATCATATATTTCGTGAAATTCAATACTTCACCTTATAATTAGAAATAAGACAAAGATGTTTGTTTTTGCCATTCTAGTCTACATTGTGCTAGAGGTTTTGTCCAAAGTGATTAGGTGAAAAAAATAAAAGTCAACCAGATTGTAACAAAAGAAGTAAAACTATATCTATTACAGATAACATGATCTTGTATATAGAAAATCCTAAGAAATCCAGAAAAAGTATTAGAGCTTATAAGTGACTTCAGTAAAATTGTAGGATACAAGTTCAATGTATTCAAATTAATTATATTTCTATATACTAGCAAATAACTTTCAGAAGATTAAATTAGAAATCAATTTACAATAGTATGAAAAAGAGTAAAACTCTTAGGAATAAATTTAAACAAAGATATCCAAGACTTGTACAATGAATACTAAAAAGTATAATTGAAACAAATTTTTAAAAAACTAAATAAGTGGTAAGACATTCTGTGTTTGTGGGTTGGAACACTTAATATCATTAAAATGGCAATTATCCTCAAAGTGATCTATAAATTGAAATGTAATCTCTATCAAAATCACAACTATCTTTTTATAAAAGTTGACATACTGATTCTAAAAATCATGAAAAAAGCAAGGTACTCAGAATATCAAAGGCAACCTTGAAAAGTCTGAACAAAATTAGAAACCTCACACTTCCTGATTTCAAAACTTACCACAAAGTTACAGTAATTAAGATTGTTTTACTGAAATAACAGTAGACATATAAAAAATGGAAGATAATTAATTATCTAGAAATTGACATTTATGTTCAATTGATTTTTGACAAGAGTATAAGAATAGCCTTTTTAAGAAAGGTGCTAGGAAAACTGGATGTCCACATGCAAAGAAAATTGGACCCCTATCTCATACCATATACAAAAAAAATAACTTAAACTAGTTCAAAGACGTAAATATAAGAGCAAAATCTATAAACTTCTTAGAAGAAAACATAAGTATAAATCTCTGTTACCTGAGTGCGGCAATAATTTCTTAGATAAGGCACATGCAACAATAACAAAAAATGTAGATAAACTGGACTTCATTAAAATTTAAAAATTTTGTGCATCAAACTCTAGTATGATGAAAGTGAAAAGACAACCTTTAGAATGGGAGAAAACATTGGCAGATCATATATCTGAGATTCCTTTGTCTGTTTTTTAAAGCTCCTATAAAGTTATTTCAGTCAGTCTTTTATTTTTAATTTTATTTCTGTGGGAGAAGAATTGCCTGGAGCTTCACAGTCTTCCATCTTTCTGATGTCATCCCAAATTCTAAGGTTTTGGAAGCTATTAGTCCTCCCTTCTATTTTCTAGGCTAAATATCGCTGCTTTCATCAATTATGTTCTAAAACTTGGCAACAGCTATACATTTCTTCATGATTCCTGACATGCAAACAGTGAAGTTTGGCAATTACACTGACAGATTTGTTCAAGGCAGGTAGATTCTCTTTCTTACCTTATACAACTTCTTTTGGGGACCTTTTTAAATGCTCTGCAATGATGAGAAATGCAGAAAGAGTAGAACAAAGCTTTAACAATAAGATCTTCTGTCATCGTCAATATTATACCACTCTCTTAACCTTCAGTTTATTTAGGCTATCACCTGCCTAAACATTCTTCTCTCTGATGCAGTCACAAAACTTGTCAAGTCTAGGTTCAAAAGAAAACCTTGTTTGCAATTTCACTGATTGCTTTGAGTGTTTTTCTCTTTTTTCTTCATATTATTTTTATAATCATAGTCATCATTCTATTTATGAGAACATTCAGTCCTCTTTAATCATTATTTTATATTTTAGAATTTCGCATAATGGTACCAACCAGACATATCTTTTGCTTAATACTTTGATCTCTTTCTTTCTGAAATTCAGGAACTACAGTAGTTTCCAAATATTTCAATTGCATGTGAATCTACAATTATCTTAACATTAAAAGTTTATTTTAAAAAGAAGAGTAGGAAAAAAGTAAGGAGCACCCAACTCCTTGCAGCTAATTAGAAAACAGCAGTCACTCCTTTACTTGAACCAGACAACCTCTAAAAACACAGGATTCCTGACATCTATTAAGCATCTACCTCTTGGCTTTATCCAACCCTGTTATCTTAGAGTTACATGCATGCATGTTCTTAACTCATTTGAAGAAAAAAAAAATATGCTTATACTCTATATTTAGTTTCTTATGGCTACTATAACAAAGTACACAAACTAGATGGCTTAACACAACAAAAACTTATCCTCAAATTTTAGAGACTATAAATCTGAAATCAAGGTGTCAACAGGACCATGCTTCCTTTGTGACTCTGGATAGAATCCTTCCTTGCCTTCTGCTAGTGGCCAGCAATCCCTAGAATTCCTTGTCTTTTAACTATATCACTCCTATTTCTGCTTCTGTCTTCATATGTATGTGTCTGTGTCTTTTCTTCTTATAAAAAGACCAACCATATTAAATTAGGGCTCACCATAATGACCTAATCTTTACTTGAATATATCTACAAAGACCCTATTTCCAAATAAGGTCACACTCACAGATACTAGAGGTTAGGATTTTGGCATATCTTTTTGTGTTACACAATTCAATTCATAGCATACTCCAAAGTTGGAACACAGAAAGGATGATTAAATCTAAAATAAAACGCCACATTTTTTTCAATTACTTTGATAAGCATCACTGCAGCCATTCTCTAAACTGCATCTTCCAGTGGTACAGAGAATTGCTAAAGATGATGAGACATTTAAGAGAGCTAAATTCTAATTAATTTTGTGACCGATTAACTTTGTCAGTGTTTTTCAGAAAACGGGGAAGGGATTTAAAGATTAATGTGGGTTGTCTCATGTGGCAGCAGACAAGGACTCAGATGCTCATAAATCCTTTTACCCCTTCAGTGGAATATACATTGTTTAGGGTAAAAATTTAAGAAAAAAATGAAAAGGCATGCAATACAACTGACTGTTTACAATTTTTCTCTTTATTTTATCCATCTAGTAGAAGAAATAATAACATATAATAAAATGACCAGAATTAAGGCAATAAAAGGTCATAAGGAAATCATACCTTGTCAATCAGTTCCTGAACAAAACAAGATCTGTCTGTAATACGAAAGCTAATTATTTTCACTTACTATAACAATATGTTATTATTTTCAAGGTAAAATACATTGTTATATATGATGTAACATAGTAAAACTCTCTTAGAAATATTATACATTAAAATTAAAGCAGTTTTCTTAAAATTGGAGAGGATTTTTCCCTAGGCATTGCTTTGAAATAAAAAAGCTGTAATACAAATCCGTAATTTTTCTAGACTAAAAATCCAAATTTAGTAAAAAGTGTGTTTCTATATAGTCAAATATTATACTTGCTAACATTAAATGATGTGTTTATTCAACCCTTTGTCTTTTCTAAGCAGGAGAGACTTTATACAAATCCATTACTATTTGCCTTTGCATTTAGAATAATCATGAACACATAGTAGATACTCAGCAAGGGTCTCCCTAATAATTAAACACATTAAAGAATCGCAGAAGTAATGGACATTAACTCCACATTAAGATGCATATAGTTCTGTTACTAAATAAATTTTACAACTGTTGTTTAATTAAAATTAGAAAATGAATATAAATCCACTTTAAATTATGGTCTCTTATAAATGTAAGTTATTTATTAATATAATTAATGTGTTGATAAATGACATTTCAAAAAAACGAAAGCTCCCCCCTCTTTGGGTCATTTATTATTTCTCTTATAAGTACAATTTGATTTTTTTTAATTAAATTAATTTATTTCTCTGGTTCATACTGTAAGATGACTTTGGAATGTCTTTTTATGTCAAATTATGGATGAGAGAAAATATTTATCTAATTGTGTTCATATTATGAGGCTTAAAGTACATTAATAAAATTAAGCTTTACCATGGTTTGCCTAGAATTTCAAGGCATCCACCCTGTTAAACTCTTCATAAAATCTGTGCTATTCAAATGTGTATTAACATATTTAAAAGTTGAAGATCTAACATGTTTAAAATTTAGTCAAATTTAAACAAGAATCTCCTTTCAGTGAAATTAGGTATTTGAAAAAAAAAAAGTGTCATGATAGGAATTATTTTGAGAGAGTAAAATAAAAATATGGTTGCCAGTTAAATATCGTTTTTATTGGAAAGGGGGTCGCCTCAGGGATTCTAATTATGAATGGGAAAAGAAGAAGTATGAATAGAAGCAGAGATAATATGGCACGAAGATAGCAATGAGCTCGTTGTAACCCCTCTCTATTACTCTTCCATTGCTCAAAACTTGTTCTCACTTAGATGACTGCAACAATCTCCTCTCTGGCTTCCATGCCTCCAAGTTGTGCCCTCTCCAAACCATTTTCTGTGATGCAACCAGAATTATCTTTCTATAACATAAATGTAATCATGTTATTCCACTGTTTAAAACATTTTAATGACTATCCATTCCCCACAAAATGAAGGCCAAAGTTGTTGCCATGGCTTTTAAGAGCTATCATATTCATGCTTTTCTTTCTATCCTTATTTCTCGCCATCTTTCTGCTCACCACCATCATCATCACTATCTCACGCTGAAGCTCCAATCATGCTGAACTGATCAGAATTACTCAGTGTTATTCCCTCTTCAGCTCCAGGCCTTTTGACTTGATAAGCATCTAATAATCTTTTCAAGATTTCTTAAATTTAGTACTCACTTTATGTGATTCCACAGGAATTATCAGATTTGAAAATTCCTAGTAATTTTTTAATGCTAAATTCAAAGGCTAACTGTACTCTGTGAATCCTTCCTTGACGTCCCCAGTTAGTCTCTTCCTTTGCTTCTTTCATACTATGCACATTTTTCCATTATGACTTTGGCTTTACTTCATTTTAGTTCCTTATCTGCCTGTCTCTCTCTCTGCTGTATACACAGTATCTTAGTAATGTGCTTAATACATAAATATCTGCTGAGTGACTAAATGTATCAATAAGTCAACCAATAAATAACTAACTACTAGGTATTTAAATAGTGGTAGCCAAGGAAGCACAAACTACTAAAGCAATTTCATCTGATTCTCAGAGTAACATAAGAAAACAAAGAAAAAAAATATTACTTCTAGTTGTCATAATTTATAAATGAGATCTATTATTCATAGTATGACAAATAAAAGCAAAGTAATGTTTGTGTCTACAACACAGATATCTGAGTATATCTAGGGTTGAATTAATCTACAATAGATAATTATAGCAATTAATTTTGAGAAGAACTTCACATGCCAAAGTGATTGCATATCTACAAATGTTAAAATATTTTTTTTTCTTAAATGTGTTATACAATTACTTATTATTAGTATCAAACTGTCTTAGTCCATTCAGATTGCTATAAAACAGAATACCTTAGACTAGGTGGCTTACAAAAAACAGAAATTTATTTCTCACAGTCTTGGAGGCTGGGAAGTCCAAGATCATGTCACCAGATCTGGGGTCTGGCGAGGACCCTGGTTCATAGATGGACATCTTCTTCTTGTGTCCTCACAGAGCAGAAAGGGTGAGGGAGCTCTCTTGAGTGTCTTTTATATGGGCACTGATGCCATTCATGAAGGCTTCTTCCTCATAACCTAAAGTCACCTCCTGAAGTCTCAGTCTCCTAATATCACCACTTTGGGGGCTAGCACTTCAACACATAAATCTGGGGAATACAAATATTCAATCTATGACAAAGATAAGTTTTAGTGATAATATCAACTGGAATATTAGAAATAGAAGATGTATAGCACTTCTACCACTTCTAACAATGATAGACTACTTTGTTTTAGATCAATTATGCCCCTGAGAGAACTAGAAAATTTGTATAATACATCAAATAACATCTTTTTAAATGCAATGAGACCTACATCAAGATGATATGCACTTGTTTGGACAAGATCTATGAGAAAAGGGAAGCCCAGAGGGTGAGACTGATATGGCACCACTTTTCCCCTCAGAGCATTTGTCCATTCACATGTAGTGACTGAGAAACTGAAAAGGTAAGATAGTTATAGTATCCCAGATCTGGAGGAAAAAAAAATAGTGTTTGTAACTTAGTAAAAATCTGAGGTTTTAATATGGGTCCCTGAGGGGTTATATACTAAGAGCAAGGGTGAACTTAAAAAACTAGCACAAAATTTGAAGCCAACTTTATATCAGATAACTCCCTAATTGTAATAAAATAATCTACCTTTAGTTTAACTGCATTCCAGAAGCAAAATAAATTGTCTCTGTAGCATAACAATGTCCAGAGACTCAAATAATCTCATCTATTTGGTCATACACAATAATCGGTGCTCAATTAAAATCAATAAAGCATGAAAAAAGTTTAAAAAGACTAAAAACCAAGAAAAATAGACTATATAAACAAACTCATGTAAAATATGGATATCGTAGTATTTGGACATGAACCTTAAACAATGATTAACGATTTAGGAAATTCAATGACAAGGTGAAAAATCCAACAGAGAATTGGGAACTGAAACACAAAATCAAATAAGAATTCTAAAATGAGAAAAATAAACAATTAAAAATTAAAAGTAATGAGTGGGTTTAATAGCATACTAGAAATGAAAGGGGAAAAAATTAAATATGTGTAAGGATTGAGGAGAAACTACTAAAGAATAGAGAGACAAAATAATGGGAAAAATCATAAGAAACATATGGGATATGGAGAAGAATTCTGACATCCACAGAATTAGCATCACAGAAGGAAATCAATCAGAAAATGGGACAGAAGCCATTGCAAAGACAATGCCTAAGAATTTTCCAAAATTGAGAGGTAATACTAAGCTAAAGTTCAGGATGTACTACCCCAAGCAGGAGAAATGTAAAGAAAATTATATATAGGCTCATCATAGAAAAGCTGCTGAAACCCAGAGATTTAAAAAAAAAAAATTAAAGCAGCCAGAGGTAGGGAAAACATATAACCTTTATATTGTGGGTCACTTTGTCCCTTAAGGCATTCCCCTTGTGATGACACAGTTCCTTCTGTGCAACCTACATTTACCCCATGGGAAACGTGGTTAGCACACATCTATCTGCACATAATCTCTGAAGGTGCAAGTTATTTGCAAACAGCTGCGTTTTATTGCCACGTCCAGTAAGTGGTAAATTCTGCTACATCCAGCGTGGCCCTGGAAAATAATCCTGAGTGGGAACAGTGGGGGATTGAGAAAAGAAAGAAGACAGAAAACTGGAATCAGGAGGCCCAATATCCACTGATGATGGAATAGAGAACGATTTTATTTTTGCAAGTTGCTTTTATACAAAAGCATACATTTGCTGGCTAAAATGAGATCATCCCCACCCAACCTCCACATCCTACTATAATCATTTGCATTTCCGTAGGGTAACCTCTACCCTACACAGCCTGCTAAAATCATTTGCATTTCAACACCTGCATTGTTCTCTGATTAGTTCTTACTTCCCATTCTTAGGAAGATTCTTTGAGGTGAGGCAACTGTTGGTTGGTCTCAGATTGCAAGGACCTTGTCAGTTTGCAACACGCTCTCCACATTTTATTAGCTCTCCTACCTTATAAGACCCACCCAGTCTTTTACCTTTATATTTTTCAGGAAATGCATATTAATCTCCTCTGAAACTTTATTATTTGGCTTGGTGGAGTGAGTATATCTCTCATTGGCATGGGATCGGATTGAAGAGGTAGATAAAAGGCAAATAATTTAGTCCTTTTAGGCCATGGGAGAGAGCCATGAGAGCAAGAGCCAGAGTGAGCATGAGGGAGTTTCAGTGCAATAAGCAGCTTTGAAGTGTGTTAAGGTAGGAGTGACAAAATAATGTTTGTATTTAAAAAATACCAGTATGTCTGCAGTTTGGAAATAAGATTAGTTGGGGTAGTAAGAGAGAAAGGGAAACCACTTAGTAGACTATTGATATAGTCCAAACTAGAGGCTGTGGTGGTTTAGATTTGAATGGTGATAATAAATATAGAAATGAGGAGACAGTTTATAAAAATATTTTGAGTAGTTCTCTTTGAAATGGCCAGGGCTTCATTCCTATATGCTACTCTGACCCATATGCTGTTTTTCATGTCAGCATAGTCTAGCTTTTTGTGTTTATGCTCCTATTATGCAGAATCCATAATTTCTTATATTACATAAAGATAAGGTATTCTTTAAAATATTATAACTGGATTTGCTAGTAGTTTCCTTATGAGTTTTCTCATTAACTTCTCTGCAGTGTTTACTTTCCAGTTTCTCTATATGGTTCTTTTCTCTCTATCCTTTAAGAGGCAATATTCATCCAGATGTGGTATATGGCAATAGACAATAATCATTAATGTTTGGCTGTAGAAACTCATTTGCTTCCATGAAACACTATTGTAGAGACACCGAATGCAGACAAGTGGAATTTCTACTGTGCTATGGGGGGTTCTATTCTTATTCATCTATTGGCTTTTTGATATTTGGAAGTAAAGTAGTTCCAGAAATGAAAGGTAGTTGAACACTGTGTTCGCACCTAGGGCTGTTCACAAATTAGTTTTCTCTATAGCGACATAGTAAGATGGCACTCCCAGCTTCTGTTGGAGGTCGACAATGTGTTTTCATTTGGCCAATAAAATGAAGTGTCACTGGAGCAGACAAAAAATGGCATAGATGATAGACGCTCTGTTCATCCCTCTGGCAACTAAATCAAAGATGTGACAGAAACAAGGAGCAAATAGCAGAGAAAAATCACCTGGGATCTAGATGAACAAGCCGTACGACAAGGGAGAAATCTAAGAAATCACCCTGCAAGAGCAGAAGGTAGGACAGGGCGAGAACACAGGGCTGCCCGGTCCCGATTGCCTGAGTAAGATGAAGGCTGTGGCAGCTGGCAGCTGCAGATGTCTCTTAAAGGGGCCTTGTCCACAAGCAGACTTTTGCAGTGATGGAACTGCTTGTTCTGAGCACCAGTGCTGGTTTGGCTGCACAGACGGCACCAAGGACTTATAGAGGGACACTGAGTTGTTGGAGTGAGGGCCGAGGCGAAACTCACTCTATATAGAAGTGTCAGTGGTATCCATTGTTCCTCTGTTGAGCCCTATCCTTTCCCAGTGTGTTGACCCAGCAGCCGCCATAGCTGAGACGTCCTCAAACTAGATAACAGAGGTCACTCCACCCAGAGGATTCCCTGAAATTCCACCTCCCCCAACTCACAGCCCCACACAAGCCACATCCAGGTGTGTCCTCGCTTAATCAGGTGCCCCTTGCTGAGCAGTCTCTATATTCACACTGGTGACAGCTGGCCTCAATTTCTGGTGTGGCATTTTGAGGCAACAAAATGCTGAATCTTAATGAGTAGCCCCAGAGGGGAACAAGTTGGAGCTAAACTTGGCCTGCAGCTGAACTCCTCTCAGGACTGTGCCACTGAACTCCTACCACACAAAGACTCACTAATAAGACCGAGAGACTTAAGAGCTTTGCTTAGTACATAGAAACAGACACAGAAAGACAGCCAAAATGGGAAGACAAGGATGCATAAACCATATGAGAGAACAAAACAAGTATCTAGAAATAATTGTGTCAAGCCATTCTAACAGATGCAGAGTTCAAGACACTGGTTATAAAGATGCTCAATAAACTTATGGGAAGCGTAGATGAATTCAGTGAGAACTTCATCGAAGACATTAAAAAAACATAAAAATGGAACACATTATCTGAGATGAAGAGTATATTCCAGGGAATAAACAGAGTGGATAAAGAAGAGGAATAAATCACCAAAATACAGAATGGAGAAGCCAAAAACATTCAATCAGAATAGAAAAAAAAAATTCAAGACTACAATAATAATTTAAGGAATCTATGGGGACACTATTAAAGGTAAAAATATCCATATCATATGGATGTCTGAAGTAAAACAAGATGTTGGTGAGCTATTTGAAGAAATAATGATGGAAAACTTTCCCAATCTAGTGAAGAAAATAGATATAAAAACCAAAGAAGCTCAGAGAGTCTAAAAAAACAGAAACCCAAAGAGGCCCACACCAAGACACAACATAATTATTAATGTCAAAGGTTAAATATAAAGAGAGCCTCTTAAAACCAATAAGAGAAAAGTAGTTAGTTACCTACAAGGGAGCACCCATAAGACTGGCAGTTGATTTCTCAAAAGAAACTATGCAAGACAGAAGGACTTGACACCAAATATTCAACGTGATGAAGACCCAAGATCTACAACCAAGAAAACTTTATCCAGCAAAGCTATCATTTAGAGTCTAAGTACAGATAAAGAGCTTCCCAGACAAAAATAAGCTAAAGGAATTTATCAACACCAAGCCAGTATTACAGGAAATGTTGGAGGGACTTGTTTAAGAAGAAAAAACATGTATCAAAAACAGGAATACAGAATGATAATAACTACATTCTTATTAACAAGTACCTCAAGTGGAAAAGAATTAAGTGCTTCAAACAGAGGATAGGTAAGCTGAATGGATAAGAAAACAAGACTCCTACATATGCTGCCTACAAGAGACTCCCTTCAGAATAAGAGACACATACAGAGACTAAAAGGAAGGGGATGGAAAAAGATATTGCCTTGATGGACCCAGAGGGCATTGCGCTGAATGAAATGAGTTGGATGGAGAAGACAAATATCTCATGATTTCGCGTACATGTGGAATTTAAAGAACAAAATCAATGATGACAACAACAAAAGTGGAAATAAACTCATAGATACAGAGAATATTTAGAGGGGTACTGGATGGGAGGGGATTTGAGGGGGGCAAAAAATGGCAAAGGGATTAAGAGGCACAAATTGATAGTTGCAGAATTGACATGGAGATGTAGAGTGTAGCATAGGGAAGATGGTTAATAATGTTGTAATAAATATGTAAGGGGGAAGAGGTCTACTAGATTTAGTGGGGTGATCACTTTGTGAGTCATGTGGCTGTTTGATCACTATGCTCTACAACTGAAATTGATACATTATTGTATGCCAACTATAAGTGGGAAAAAACTAATTAAATTATAAAATGTAAATATAAGCAACTAATTGTCTATTATATTTCAATAAAGACAAAAAAAATGGAGTGTCACTTACAGGGAAAACTTTAAGAGAATTGTGTGATTCACCACCTTCCCTTTCCAGTGCTCTAGTGATAATGGAAGCTCATGCCTAGATGAAACCTCAATCAGAATCCCTTAGTCGTAATCATTAGCAGAGCCAAATACAGCCTGCAACCATTTGGATTTTTATCATATAAGAAACTCTTTCTGTCCTAAGCCTGTTTTAGGGTTGTTTCTTAATGTGGCAAAGCCGAGTCTGTTCAGATAACAGATATCGGTTCAGGTCAAACTGTCACTCCAAGCAGGGTCTAACTCTAAAAAACTGATTCTCTGAGCATTTAACACTGACAGTGATTGAGAACTCACTATCTTTTGAGGTAGTATTCTCTATTTTAAACAGTTAAAATTATTAAACTATTTTCTTTGTTTAGAACCAAAATTTGCCTTTCTGTAACTTCTACTTAAAGACTAATTTACATGCTGGACTTAATTAGCAAACATACACTTGCCTAAATTTCTTCAGTAATATTCTGAACTTAGAATTTATACCCTGCTTCAGGAAGTGTTCTGTTGAAATTATTTTCTGAAAGAGTTTAAATTCGAAACAGAACACATGGAATGTAAATTAAACAGTGCTCTTGAGCAGAAAATTACATCAGTTCCATGACATTGATTTTAAGGAAGCTCACATAATGAAACAGTGCTGCAAGTGACTGATAAACCTGTAGACTTAATTGATACCTTACCTTAGTGATAAGCAATGGGGAAAATTATAGTAATACACATAAGGATATCTTATTCAAATACTTCGATTCTATTATCTGAGCAGAACCAGAAAATATTTTTAAGTAATTAATGACACTTGACTCCAGAAATAGTAATAAAATACATACTTTTAAACACACTCCAAAGTTCTTCATTAATAGGCTATTAAAACTATTTTACAACTGAGGAAGAAAAATAACCGAGAACCTACCCAGTACAATTTAAAAAGCATTAGAAAACTGATGTTTTTACTAAGGGTGATTCACATTTGGGGGCTTATAGTATTATTTATTACTTCTGAACATTTAAACATCAATACAAATTAGAAACATGCTCAACAGAATAGTAGGAAGAGGAGAAGAATATAGTCTTCAAAAACAAAGAAATGGAAAAAGACAAGAATTGTTTTAAAACAATTCCCTAGAAATCAAATCGTAAAACAAAAAGATCTCTTTTTTCATCTATGACACTGGAAATTTTGTTTTGCTAACAATATTTATTATTGATGTCTTTGAAAAATACACCCTCTTATTCACTTTGATAGTAGCGTGAAGTGGCATTTATTTATTTATTTATTTATTTATTTATTTATTTATTTATTACCAGTGATTGATTAACACACTTCATAATAAATAGGTAGTTACAGTAAACATGACCCAAGAAAAATAAAAAATAACTGTCTCATGTGCCTCAAGGGATGAATGTCTTACTTGACACTACCCTTAAACAAGAAAATTAGACTTCCTTAAGTGTTAGTCAGAGGCAAGAGAAATCTAGAATGTGTAATGGAAGAGGGGGTAAATATTAATTACATCCCAGAATCAGTAACAACAAGCAGAGACTAGTTTCTTCCACTAACCTTTCTGTATTAAAACTTGTATAGAGACTATGACTAGCCACCAACTTCAAGACTAACTGGACTTAATGAAGGTCATTATAGTATCAAGTATTACTTATGTATCGCTTCACATCATCTCAACGTAAACTCTGAATCTAGTCATGCCTATAGCAAACAGTTTTGTGTAGGTTTCACACACCTCCTTTATACCAACTTTACACCAACTTTACATCCTGCTTTACACAAACTGCCTTTAGAGGGTCCTATATATATATATTTTTTTTTTCTCATTTATGGCCTTAAAATTTCTCTGATGCAGTACGATTCACCTTTGGGAACACCCTCAGCACTTGTATATGTGCTACCAAGAGGTATGGGGGAGTACTTCTCCCATACTTGAAGGAACAACTCTCAATTAAAAGAAGATGAGAGTAAATGGATAAGTGCTTTTGTCCTTTACTCTCCAGCAGAAATTTTAGAGATGCTTTAGATTTCCTGTATGACTCCTCAGAAATCCCATGGGACTGAGCACTAGACTGCCAAATATTACTTCTCCTTTGTTCTAGGTTTTACAATCAATGGGCCCTCAAGCATGCAATCTCAGATCACTTTCCCAAAAATCACCCTCAAAACTTTGTTATAGGCTCAATTTGAAAGAACCCCAACCTAGGACAATATAAATTACTTTACGCAGAGAAATTTATTTTTGAGAAATTTATTCTGAGTAAATAATCAGACAAAAGAAAACGTTTCTTCTAATATATCAGGTGTAACATCTTATGGAACACAAATACTTAAAATGTAAATGTTTAAATTTATAATATCTAGGGTAATATAACAGTAGTTTCACTGGAAGACAACCCATATTACAGCCTACTCTTCTTAGTCAAATATGTGAGAGATGGCTAAGACGGAATAAAAATTACAAAAAAAGAAGATAATTGGGTTTTGATTTATGTGGAAGTTTAATTTATGCATGATTTTACTTCCAGATTTCATTTTTGTGGACTTTCAGGTCTCTGTGAAAAATTATAATAGCATGATTAGAGTTCATTTAATTTAAAATTCAGCCACTGTTATGAGCTTTTCTATTATACCATATTTAATTATTTTCTATCCTATCCTATCCTATTCTACATTTCATTGTACAGGACTTTATAAAGAATTAGTGGAATAGCATAAATTTACATATTATTATTTGGAATAAAAAGTAGGAGGTAAACATTCAGCTTCAGGAATAAGGAGGCCTTAGAGTTATTTTGTATTAAATTTGTCAAGGTTATATTGGTTAACAAAATTATATAGGTTTTAAGAGTACAATTTGATAATATATCATTTGTATATTTCATTATGTATTTAACGCCCAATGTCAAATCTCAGAGACTATTATGTATTTAACACCCAAATCTCGGAGACTATTGTGTATTTAACACCTATTGTCACCATATATTTGATCTCCGTTATCCTTATTTGTCTCGCCTCCCTTTCCCTCTGGTAACCACTAAATTGTTGTCAGTGTCTATGAGTTTTTGTTCATTTCTTTCTTTCAGTTTTATATTCCACTTATGAGTAAAATCATATGGTTCTCGACTTTTTCTGTCAGGCTTATTTTGCTTAGCATGATAATCTCAAGATCTTTCCATTTTGTTTCAAATTTCATCTTTTCTTATTGCTGAGTAATATTCCATTGTATATATGTACCACCTCTTCTTTATTCAATCATCTAACAAAGGACAATTTAGTTGTTTCTGTGTCTTGGCCACCATGAATGCTGCTATGAACATTGAAGTGCATTTATCTTTGCAGATAAATGTTTTCAAATTTAAGGGGTAGATGCCCAAAAAAGGGATTTCTGGGTCATATGATAAATTTATTCTTAATATTTCGAGAGAACTCCATACTATTTTCCATAGTGACTGTACAAATTTACATTCCCACAAGCAGTGTGTGAGGGTTCCTTTTTACCCACAACCTCTCCAACACTTGTTATTACATGTCTTGTTGATGATAGCCATTCTAACTCTACCTAGGAGGTCGTATCTCATTGCGGTTTTGATTTGCATTTTCCTAACAGCTAGCAAAGTTGAGCATCTTCTCATATGTCTGTTGGCCATTTGTATGTCTTTGGAGAAGTGTCTGTTCAGATCATTTCCCATTTTTTAAAGGGATTGTTTGTTGTTGTTGAGTTGTATGAGTTCTTTGTATATTTTGGATATTATCTCCTTATTGGTGGCATTATTTGCAAATATATTTTCCCATTCAGATGGTTGTTTCTTTAACTCGCTGACAGCTTCTTTTACTATACAGAAGCTTTTTAGTTTGATATAGTCCCATTTATTTAGTTTTGCTTTTACTTCCCTTGCCTTTGAGGTCAAATTCATAAAATCTCTAAAACCAAGTTTAGTACCTATGTTTTCTTCTATAATTTATTATTTCAAGTCTTATGTTTAGGTCTTTGATCATTTTTGAGTTACATAAAGCAGTCTAGTTTTATTCTTTTGCATGTGGCTTTACAATTCCCCAGCACCATTTATTGAAGAGGCTTTCTTTACTCCATGGTTTTTCTCTACTTTGTCAAAAATTATTTGCTCATATATGTGGGGTTTGTTTCTAGATTCTCAATTTTGTTCCATTGTTTTCTGTGTCTTTTTTTCTGCCAGTACCATGCTGTTTTGATTATTGTCACTTTGTAGTATAATTTGAAGTCAGGAAGTGTGATAACGCCAGCCTTGTTCTGTTTTCAGGATTCTTTTGGCTAACTTGGGGTCTTCTATGATTCCATAGAAAACTGTATTTTTTGTTCTATTTCTTTTTAATAATGCCATTGGGATTTTGATAGGGATTGGATGAAATCTGTATATTCCTTCAGATAATATGGCTATTTTAACTATTTTATATCTTTTAATCCATGAACACAAAATTTCTTTCCATTTCTTTGTGTCTTCAGTCTCTTTTAATAATGCCTTTAGGCTCACACTGGCCTCAGACACCCATGTAGTCAAAGTCGGGCCTTGCCGGCTGGAGCAAATCCACATAGACTACATGTTTTGGCTTGCAGGGTGCTCATTTTTTTTCGAGCAGGACTTACTGCAAGCTATCAAAACTAGGGGTCATAATTTCTTGAGTCTAAAGTGGAATTTTCCTTTGACCAACATGACAGATGAGGAAAACCGAAGCACAGAAAAGCTGAGCTAAATCTGAGGCCTTGATTCCGGGAAACATGGTGGATGAGAGACATCCTCAGATATCTCCCCTTGAAACTACAAACTGAACATCTAAAGCTGAACAAAAAACACCCAAACTGCACACCAGCACAACTGAGGATGGGATCTGTGCAAAAGAGCTACCACAAGTCAGAACCTTGGGTGTCAGGTGGTGGACTGGGAGAAACAAAGAAGCTGCCCCTCAACCAACATTATACTTAATGGTGAAAAACTAAAAACCTTCCCACTGAGATCAGGAACAAGGAAAGGCTGTCCACTGTTGCAACTGTTATTCAATATAACATTGGAGATCCTAGCGAGTGCAATCAGAAAAGAGAAAGATATAAAAGGCATCCTAATAGGAAACAAGCAATTCAAACTGTCACTATTTGTGAATGACATCATTCTCTATATAGAAAACCCTAAAGACTTCACAAGAACACTACTAGAAACAATAAGTATATACAGTAAATTTTCTGGATACAAAAACAGCATTCAAAAATCAATAGCATTTCTCTACTCTAATAATGAATGTCAGAAAAAGAAGTAGATAAAATAATTCATTTTGCAATTGCACCAAAAAGAATAAAATACCTAGGAATAAATTTAACAAAACATGTGAAGGATGCATATAATGAAAACTACAAGACCCTATTAAAAGAAATCAAATAAGATAGAAAGAAATGGAAAGATATTCCATGTTCTTGGATTAGAAGAATCAACATAGTTAAAATGACCATATTACTTAAAGCATTATACAGATTTAATGCAATCCCCATCAAAAGAAAGAGAACAGAAAATCATCAGATTTGTATTGAAGCACAAAAGACCCCGAATTGCCAAAGCTATCCTGAAAAAAAAAGAATAAGGCTGGAGGCATCATTCTGCCTGACTTCAAATTATACTACAAAGCAATTATACTACAAAGTTATTAAAACAGCATAGAATTGACAGCAAAAAGACACACAGACCAGTGAAACAGAATCGAGAGTCCAGAAGTAAACCCATATTTATGTGGGCAAGTAATTTTCGACAAAAAGACCAAAAACATACAGTGGAGAAAGAAAACCCTCTTCAATAAATGGTGCTAGGTAAACTGGAAGGCCACCTGCAAAAGAATGAAACTAGACTGTGATCTCTCATCACACACCAAAATTAACTCAAAATCGATTAAGGACCTAAATATAAGGCCCAAAACAATAAAATTCATAGAAGAAAACAAAGGAACTAAATTCAAGGATCTTGGACTTAAAGAGGATTTTATTAATTTGACCTCAAATGCAAGGGAAGTAAAAGCTAAAATAAATGAATGGGGATACATTGAACTAAAAAGCTTCTGCTCAGCAAAAGAAACCATCAACAAGGTAAAGAGACAACCATCCGAATGGGAAAATATGTTTGCAAGCAATGCCTCCGATAAGGGCCTAATATCCAAAATATACAAAGAACTCATACAACTCAATAACAACAACAGAAAAAATGAACGATCTAATCAAAAAATGGGCAGAGGACCTGAACAGACACTTCTCCCTAGAGAATATACAAATGGACAGCAAATATATGAAAAGATGCTCAATATCGCTATCTAGTAGGGAAATGGAAATCAAAACCACAATGAGATAGCATCTCACACCTGTTAGAAGAGCTATAATCAACAGGACAAGTAATAACAAATGTTGAAGAAGATGTAGAGAAAAAGGGAGCCTTATACACTGCTGGTGGAACTGCAAATTGATACAACCACTATGGAAAACAGTACAGAGGTTCCTCGACAAACTAAGAATTGATCTACCATATGATCCAGCAATCCCTCTACTGGGTATTTACCCCAAAGACTTGAAAACCCATATCTGAAAAGATATTTGTACACCGATGTTCATAGCAACATTATTCACAGTGGCCAGGACATGGAAGCAAATGACATGTCCTATGATAGATGACTGGCTAAAAAAGCTGTGGTACATATATACAATGTAATATTACTCAGCCATAAGAAGAGATGAAATACTGCCATTTGCAACTACCTGGATGGACCTCGAGATAATCATGCTAAACAAAATAAACCAGATAGAAAAGGTTGAAAATCACATGATATCACTTATGTGTGGGATATAAACCTAAAAGCAACAAATGAATAGGACAAAGAGACTCATGGACATGTACTATAGACTAGTGGTTACCAGAGATTAGGGGGTGGAGGACGAGGGGGAAGGTAGACGGGATAAAGGAGGTCAAATAAAGAGGAATAGGGGGAGGGTGAAATGGCTAAAGGGGATCAAATATATGGTAGCTGAAGGAAACTGGACTTTGGTTGGTAAACACACTATAGAATATACAGATGTCAAAGTATAATGTACACCTGAAAATTATATAATTGTATTAACCAATGTTACTGCAATAAACTTAATAAAAAAATAAAAATAATAATGCCTTGTAATTTTCAGAGTATAGGTCCTTCACATGTGTTGTTAAATTTATTCCTTAGTATTTTATTCTTTTTGTTGAAATTGGAAAAAAAAAATTATTTTCATCTTTTTCTGAATTTCATTGTTATTATGTAGGAATATAATGGATATTTTTACACTGATTGTGTACTCTGAAACTTTTTCAGTATTTGTTTATTATTTTTAATAGTTTTTTAGTGGAGTCTTTAGGGTTTTCTATATATAGAAACATGTCATCTGAAAAATGTTACTATATGACTTGTTCATTTCCAATTTGCATGCCTTTTTTTTCTTTCTCTTGCCTGATTGCTCTAACTAGGACTTCCAAGATACATTGAGTAAGAGTGGTGACAGCAAGCAACCCTGTCTTGTTCCTGATCTTAGAGGGAAAGTTTTAAGTTTTTCACCATTAACTATAATATTAGGTAAAGGTTTGTTGTATATGGGCTGTACCATGTTAAAGTGCTTTCCTTCTATATCCATTTACTAAGTGTTTTTATCATAAATGGATGCTGTATCTCATCAAATGTTATTTCTGCATTTATTGATATGATTATATAATTTTTATCCTTGATTTTGCTTATGTGATGCATCACATTTATTGACTTGTATATGTTGAACCATCCTTGTGCCCCTGGAATAAACCTCAGTTGATCATGTTGTATAATCTTTTTAATGTATTGTTGTATTAGATTTGCTAATGTTTTGTTTAGGAGAAAAGCATCTGTATTCATCAGAGATATTGTTCTGTAGTTTTTTTGTATGCGTGTTTCCATACTAGATGTTGGTGTTAGCATAATGTTCGTTTCCGAAAACTCATTCCTAAAATGAGTTAGAAAGTATTGTCTCTTCATTTTTTTGGAAGAGTTTGAGGAAAACAGGTATTAAATCATCTTTGAATGTTTGGTGGAATTTACTAGTGAAGACATCTGGTCCTACACTTTTACTTTTTGGGAGGTTTTTGATGATTGTTTTAATTTCCTTACTGTTGATTGGTCTATTTAGATTTTCTAGTTCTTCATGATTCAGTCTATGAAGGTAGTATATTTCTAAAACTTTGTCCATTTCTTCTATGTTATTAAATTTGGTGGCATATAATCTTTCATAGTATTATTGTATGATCTTTGTATTTTGTTGGTCTCTGTCATGACATCTCCCTTTTTTATTTCTGATTTGTTTATTTTTATCTTTTCTTCTTTCCTTAGTGAGGCTAGCCGAGGTTTGTCAATTTTATTTATCTTTTCAAAGAACTAGCTCTTTGTTGCATTAATTTTTCTGTTGTCTTTCTGTTCTCAATTTATTTTATTTTTGCTCTGATTTTTATTATTTCCTTTCTTCTACTGACTTTGGACTTTATTTTTCTTTTTCTAGTTTTTAAAGATGTAACGATAAGTTGTTTATTTGGGATTTTCCGTTTTTCTTGAGATAGTCCTATAATGATAAGAACTTTCCTCTTATTACTATTTTTGTTGTATCCCAAAAGTTTTGATATGTTGTACTTTCATTTTCATTTGTTTCTATGTATCTCTTGATCTCTCCTTTTATTTTTTCTTTGACCCAGTCTTTCTTTAGTAGCATGTTGTTTAATCTCCACATATTTGTGGTTATTCCCACTTTTTTTTCCAGTTGATATCCAGTTTCAAACATTGTGGTTGGAGAATATGCTGGGTACTATTTCAATTTTCTTGAATTTGTTGAGATTAGTTTTGTGTCCCAACATATGGTCTATTCTTGAGAATGGTTTATGTGCACCAGAGAAGAACATATAATCTGATGTTCTAAGATGAAAAGTTCTATAAATGTTGATTACATCTGGTTAGTCTAATGTGTCATTTAAGGTTGATATTTCCTTATTGTATTTCTGTTAGGATCATCTAACCATAGTTTTAACTAGAATATTTAGGTTCTTTAATCTAATTGTGTTTTTCTCAGTTTCTCCCTTTAGTTCTATTAGTAGTTTTTAAATATATTTTGATGCTCAGGGATTGAGAGCGTAAGTATTGACAAGTATTATGTCTTTTTGATGAATTATCCCCTTTATCATTACGAAATGTGCATCTTTGTCTTTTTTCTTATCTCCCTTTCCCTTTGCAAATTCAGACCTTTGCCCACTCCTCTTTTCTTTTCTTGGTATCTCAAATTATCCCTATTCATACTGAGTTCATTTTTGAGTTGCAGTAGCTATTGTCTTCTTCTTCTCTTCTTACAATAGTTATACCTCCTTTAAGCATTATGCAATATTAACTATATAATACCCTATTCTGAATAAGGATTGCAATTTCCTGTTTCTATCTGTTGGTTATCATACTTATAGTTTTGTATCTTTTTATATTTTTATTTGAGGTAGAATAAATCCCTTCTGTGTTTCCAGTTATGAAGGTTTTGTGGTGGAAAATTCCCTCAGCTTCTATATGTCTGAAAATGTCTCTAATTCTCCTTCATATCTAAAGGAGAGTTTTGATGGATATATTATTCTTGGCTGCTAATTTCTCTCTTTCAATAATTTGAAATTTTGATTTCACTCTTTTCTAGCTTGTAGGGTTCCTGTGGGAAAATCCAGTAATAATCTAATGGGATTTCCTTTACAGAAAATCTTTTCCTCGCCTGCCATAGGAATTTTTCTTTGTTATTAATTTTTGACAGTTTTAATATAATTTGTCTTGGAGAGGACCTTTTTGCATTGAGCCAATTTGGTGTTCTATTTGTTTCTTAGATTCTAGGATCCAGTTCTTTCCATAGATTCCAGAAATTTTTCTTGGCTGTTTGAATAGGCTGTTTCCCTCTCCCTTTCTTCTCTTTCTGGTGTACCCATTATACTTATATAGTTCTTTCTGATGAAGTCACATAGTTCTTGTAGAGGTCTTTTATTTATTTATTTATTTCAATCTCAAGTATTTCTCTTCTTCAATGTGTGTCATTTCTAGATTTTTATCTTTGTTATCACTAATTCTTTTCTCCATCTGGTCAGCTTAATTTCCTAAACTTGCTCTTTCATTCTTCACCTCTTTTACTGAGTTCATTGGCTCCAAAATTTTTATTTCATTCTTTTTTAAAAGTTTATTTTTTTCAATATTGTATTCCTTTTGTTCATTGATTGTATTTCTGAGTTCATTAAGCTGCCTCTCTGAGTTTTCTTGTATCTCGTTGTGATTTTGAATTCTCTGTGATTTAAATCACATATTTCTATATCTTTAAGTTTATTTTCTGAAGGTTTTTCATTTTCTTTTTGAGCTGCCTGTTACCATCTCCACTCCCATCTCTTTCCTCCTCCCTTCCTTGGCTGATTCACTCACCTTCAGGTGTTTTGATGCACAGATCTCTAAGAAGTGTTTGTGTGTTTAGTTGGGAATTTTCCACTGGAGTATAGCTGCTCAAGTTGTTGTAATCTCAAGGGGATAGATTAAGAAGACCCCTTGCACTGCCATGCTACTGACATTACTCCAATTAAGTTTTTATCCTGACTAATCTCTGAAGTTTGAGGACAAGCAGCTAGAATTTCTATTACAATGATCTATTAAAGATCAATAAGAGTTACGACAAGTTTTGAGCAAAAAGGCTACCGATACTAGTAGGATCTCTATGTTTTATCTACATTTTTCATAGCGAAACAACCACATCATGGGCTTGCTTATTAAGCTTAATGGCTTAAACAAGAAAGAAAAGCAGGAGAATAAGGGAAGAGGAAAGCCTCTCACCCGTTTGGCTGCTTCCCTGTTCACTTCTCTCTTTACCTCCTTCCCACCCAACTCCCCAAAACAAAAAGGGTGAGATAATGATTTCTCAGATACTAAGAAACTGATTAGGTTACGATTACTAAAAGCAGTAACTGTGATAAATGGTCATGAATCTATCCTTCTTCCTCTTTTTACATGTGGCCTTATCAGAAAGTTAGACACACAGCATTTCCCTCTCTTATGGGCTTTCTAGAATTTACGGTTTCTTTACTTTGAGTTTAGTGAAAGGCTGGTTGTAAACTCAGGGTTTGGGTTGAAGCACATATGTGGTATTTTATTCCTTTCTAAGTTACATGCTCTATATCAGTCTTATGAGAAACCCTGTATTTCAGCTTATATTGGTCTGGATAACAAAGTGGCATTTCATATCTAATATAGCTTTACACAAGCATATATCTTTCTAGTAAACTTCTAGCAATGAACAGAGGCAAAAGCAGGTTTTAGGTATCCCTAAATTATCTTGACATGCTACTATTTAATATCATCACAACTTTAATTTTAGATATCAAAGACCATTCTTCTCTATCCAAAACTAACTTCTCAGTACTGATTTTGAATTACTTATCATTTTGATATTGTCTTAATTCTCCACTTAAGTTGGATAGTTATAAAAATCTCAGGTTCCAGATACTGTTTATGGATAATTACAAGGGGTGTGAGTAGAGGAAGTCTCATGTATGTAAGATGGTTTTACCCTGCTAGGCAGAAGAGATTTATTTACACAATGCAGTTCAAGTTACATGCCCCAGTTATGTTTTCATAGAATCTGTTACTTCCTTCTGTCATATAACATTTCACATTGAACTTGTCATTGTCAATCACTCCTGTTAATCAATAACTTCTAAAATGAGAAACTATGATTAAGTTATTTTCTATTCCCAGTAACTATCAGATTTTCTAGAATAAATTATGCACCCAATCATTAAAAAAAATCATTAAATTATATACTTTGCATCATGAGAAAATAAAGAAAGTTAGCCAGTGTCTATCCAGGCTTCTGCAACAAAATGCCATAAACTAGGTTACTTAAACAACAGACATTTTTTTTTCTCATAGCTCTGGAGGCTGGGAAGTTCAAAATCAAGGTGATGGCCAATTAAATTTCTGGTAAGGGACTTCTTCCTGGTTTCTGGATGGCCATCTCCTCATATAGCCCAGTGAGAGAGAAAGCAAGAGGAAGAGCTAGAATTAGAGCAAGCAAGTGAGCACTCTGGTCTCTTTTTATAAGAGAATTAATCCCATCATGAGGACCCCACCTTCATGACCTCATCAAACTTAATTACTTCCCAAAGGTTCCACCTTGTAATATCATATTGGGGGTTAGGACTTTAACATATGAATTTTGAGGAGACACAAACATTCAGTTCATAAAGAATGTCATAGCACTTGAATTGATTCTAGAACAATATATTTATTTTTAAAAAGCATTATGATACTTGCAGATACAGAAAACAAACGGGTGTACCCATCAATAATCATTTTAAATGTAAATGGATTAAGTGCTCTATTCAAAAGACATAGGGTAACTGAATGGATAAAACAAGATGCATATATTTATTGTCTTCAACAGTAGTCCTTGACCTTTTTGGCACCAGAGACTGGTGTTCCTATAAGAATCTAATGCCTGATGATCTGAGGTGGAACTGAGGTGGTGATGCTAGCACTGGGAAGAGGCTGCAAATACAGATGAAGCTTCCTTCACTCACCCATCATTAACCTCCTGCTGTGCAGCCAGTTCCTAACAGGCCATGTACCAATACTGATCTGTGGCCCGTGGATTTGAGACACTGGTCTACAAAAGACCCACTTCCAATCTAATGACATACAATACTAAAAGTAAAGAAATGGAAAAAGATTTTACAGAAATGGAGACCAAAAATAAAGTGGGGTAGCGATACTTACATCAGTCAAAATAGACTAAAAACAATGGCTTTAAAAAGAGACAAAAAAAGGTGCTACATAATGATGAAGAGATCAATATAACAAGACATAACCCTAGTAAATACATACACACCCAACACAAGTATATCTACATTTGTAAAGCAATTATCAACTGGAATATGGGGAGACACTGATAGTAATATGAACATAGTAGGAGACTTTAACACCCCATTGACACCAGTGGACAGATCTTCCAGACAGAAAATCAACAAGGAAACAATGAGATTAAAGGACAAACTAGATCAGATGGATTTAATTGATAGTTTCAGAATGTTTTACCCCAAATCAGCAAAATATACATTCTTCTCAAATGCACATGGAGAACATTTTCCAGGATAGACCACATGTTAGGCCACAAAAACAAGTCTCAGTAAATTTAAGGAGATTGAAATCATATCAAGTTTCTTCTCCGACCACAATGGTATGAAACAAGAAATCAACTACAAGAAAAAAACTGGAAAATACAAAAAGAAATGGAGGCTAAATAACATGCTACTAAACAATGAATGGGTTAGCATTGAGATCAAGGAAGAAATCAAAAGATACCTAGAGACAAATGAAAAAAGCAAAACAAAACAACGACTCAAAAACCTATGGGGCACAGAGAAAGCAGTTCTAAGAAGAAAATGCATAGCAATGCAGGCCTATCTCATGAAACAAGAAAAAATCTCAAATAAGTTGTCTAACCTTACTCTTAAAAGAACAAACAAAAAAAGCAAACAAATCTCGAAGTGAGTAGAAGACAGTGATAAAGATAAAAGCAGAAATAAGTGAAATAGAGTCTAGAAAAACAACACAAAAGATCAATAAAACCAAGAGCTGTTTCTTTGAAAGAATAAAATAAAAAATCGATAAACCCTTAACCAGACTCATCAAGAAAAAAAAGAGAAAGGACACAAATAAAGAAAAATCAGAAATGAAAGAGGAGAAGGAACTACAGGCTCCATAGAAATACAAAAGATTATAAGAGAATATTATAAGCAATTTTATGCCAACATTGGAAAAACCAGGGGAAAAAAAAAACGGACACATTTTTAGAAACATGCAATCTCCCAAGACTGAGTCAAGAAGAAATAGAAAATCTCAACCAATCGATTACCACCAATGAAATAGAATCAGTAATAAAAAAATTCCCAAAAAGAAAAGTCCTGGAGCAGATGGCTTCATAGGCAAATGTTATCAAATATTCAAAGAAAAATTAACATCTAATTTTTTCAAACTATTCCAAAAAATTCAAGAGGTGGTCTTTTTACGAGACTATCATTACCCTGATTCCAAAGCCAAGCAAAGATAGTACAACAAAAGAAAACTATAGGTCGCTATCACCTATGAACATTGATTCAAAAATCCTCAACAAAATATTAGCAAACTGAATTCAGTAAGACATTAAAAATATCATACACCATGATCAAGTTAGATTTATTCCCGTGATGCAAATTTGGTTTAATATCTGCAAATCAATTAATATGATAACACCACATTAACAAATTGAAAGATAAAAATCATATGATCATATCATAGATACAAAAAAAAAACATTCAGCAAAATCCAACATCCATATATGATAAAAATTCTCAACAAAGTGGCAATAGAGGGAACATACCTCAACATAATAAAGGCAATGTATGACAAATCTACATACTCAAAAAAGAAAAGGTAAACATGTTTTCCTTGAGATCAGGAACAAGAAAAGAATGTCCACCTTCACCACTTCTATTTGACATAGTATTGGTAGACCTGGCTACAGCAATCAGATAAGAAAATAAAATAAAAGGCATCCAAAATGGAAAGGAAGAAGTAAAACAGTAATTATTTGCAGATGACATTATACTATATAGAGAGAACCATATAAATTCCACTAAAATACTTAGAATTGATAAATGAATTCAGCAAAGTAGTAGGATACTGTCGGAAGCCAGCCGACCAAGTCAAACCGGGTACCTGAATGGGGGAGTGGGGACTGAGAAAAAAGAGAAGACAGACAGGGTGCAGGAGGGAGAGCAGATCTCACAACTGTCTCTCCGAGTTTATTTCTTAACCTTCTTTTAAACACAATCTGTTTCTTTGTGCATTCCAAAACAACACAAAAGTAACATCCTGAAGATCCAGGTGCAATTGACACTTCCTTTGACACTCCCTTCGACACTCCCTTAGGCTATACTTAACCTTCTTCTTCCTGAAATTCAACAGAACCAGCCTTTTCTTTTTTATGCAAGCAGGCCTCCTGAGATAAACCATGCACTCTTTTGAATTTGGGGAGCTTTAGCTCCCTACAGGATACAAAATTAATATTCAGAAGTTGGTTGCATTTTTATACATCAATGATGAACTATCGGAAAGAGAAATTGAGAAAACAATTCAATTTGCGATTGCATCAAAAACAATAAAATACCTAGAAATAAAATGAACCAAGGCAGTAAAATATCAATCAGACAATTGTCATTGGAAAAGGAAATGAAAGAAGATAAGAATAAATGGAAGTATATCCTTACCTTAATTTTTTGTCCCATGCAACTCGCTAGATAACCAGGTTCTCACTAGTCTGGTCTGACTTATCTGTACCCGCCCCATCTTACTGGTGCCCTGGATCCTACTTTTTCTCCCCTCAAGCCCCATATTTCTAATAAAAATTCCCTATTTAGTACTTTAGGGTGGCGAGTGAAGAAGGGAGAGTTAAACGCGTGTGTGCGTGCGCGCACACACACACACACACACAACACACACACACACACACACACACATATCCAAGGTGTGATCTGTTCTTAACAAAAGGATCCTGATAATATAATATTATATAGTAAAAGATCAAAGAAACTCCTTAATGGTTTACCATGAACTATTTCACCATATTCTGACTCCTTAATTTTTTTATTTAAAGTCATCTACAGTGGGAATCATATTTCTCCAATTCATAGTTTTCTATTTCAGCCACACTATCCTCCTATACAATGCGCACTCAACACATCGAGCTTTTCCTCACTCCTGATATTTCACTCCATCCTAACATTACTACCTCTTCCAAGAAGATTTTCCCAAATGCACCAGCTCACTTTGATATGTGCATCCACTGAACTTGCATAGGTAATATCACACACATATTCCCTAAGTTGATACATACATGATGTGCTTTAAAATTTCTTCTCTCTCTAATGATACCTTAATTTTTTTGAGAGAAATACCCAATTTATTTCATTTGATGCTGCTAAAATATTATATAGAGAGAGATATATAGATATAGATATAGATATATAATAGATTTATATATAGATATCTATATCTATATCTATTTACCTATCTATCTATATCTATATCTATCTATCTATGTATCTATCTATCTATCTATCTATCTATCTATCTATCTATATATATATATATATATATATATAGAGAGAGAGAGAGAGAGAGAGAGAGAGAGAGCTTAGTAAATATATATATAAGGAGCTTAGAAAATACCTATTGGATTGAACTAGTGTTCTACTGCTTTTTCTATAGCTATGTCATTGCCATTCTTGCCTTCTGTAAATAGATAGCAGGTGATTATTTTACCAAAGTTACTGTTGCAAGATTTCTTCTGTTTTGATTTTGCTGATAAGGGTAAAGACCCAATCAGATTTTGTTAATTCACAAATGATGTCCGTTCTCACACATACATTTTCCTATTCTTCCTCTGAAGAAAATAGAGAAAGCTGATTTAACTTTGAGGGAAATAATAAACCTACTTAATGCCGATTTCTTAATTGCTCACCTATATAAAATTTCAAATTGAATACAATATTTTGATTTGATGAAAATAGAAACACACTTGAAGAATAATATATCCTTAATTGGCATGATGAAAGGGAGATCTATATCATTTAATTTGCTATTACACTTCTGTAAAATATAGCCATTTAGAAAACCTTTATGGAGTTTGTAAATGTGCTAAACCCTTGATGCAATACTGAATCAGCTATTACCATGCATGACTTTTATTTCTTTACTTTCATTACAAAGAATAATTTCCATCGTATGGTAATTAATGAAATTCTAAAAACAGGTCTTTAGACATTGGTTTCATCAAATGGTATTTGATGTAATAGACTTTTGAACATATTGGCAGGAGAACTAATGTTTCTAATAAATGCTAATATGAGTTTTCTAGTCCTCAAAAGTATCTGGGAACATGCATGGAACATCACAGATTTAAAGAAGAGGGCTAATGCATGATGACAACTTCCAAACGGCATGCAAAATAGATTCTAAAAATTATTTTTTGTTAATTTTAACAAATTTAATGTTCTTTTGGCTCCCTAAAATAATGTTTTGTTCTTTTTGCTCCCTAAAATAATTAAAGATACTATTAGCCAATTGGGTTTTATAAGTTTCAGTTATTCTCTGAGGATGAAATATATCATTAAATACAGATGGAAATATCAGTTATACTTAAAACCATGTAACAAGTTTATTACATTTAGATGAAAGCAGGGCAGAAAAATTCAAGCTAAGTATTTATAGCCAAAATAAAATGTAAAATTAGTGAAATGGCCCAGGTAACAGACAAAAAACAAACCACTTTGACCTAAAAACATTTGGATAATTAATTTTAAAAATCCCACTATTTTGCTTTAAATTTCAATGATCAGTGTAACTTAAATAGACAATATATAAACCTTACTATGCCCCTGGCACTATGACAGGTGCCAAGAATACCTTAATTAAATCATAGTCTAGTAGAAGAGAAGTGTTTAAACAATATTTTCTTCTGTATTCTTAATTATTATTATTATTTTTTATTATGGTGACATTGGTTAACAAAATACAGTAAGTTTCAGGCATACAAATCAACAGGAAGGAACATATATACATTGCATTCTATGTTTATCACTCACAGATTTCTTTTTGTCACCACATATCTGACCCCTTTTACCCCATGTACCTCCCCCCTTCCACCTCCTCTCCTACACTCTGGTAACCACTAGTCTATTGTCCATGTTCACGATTCTCTGCATGTTTGTCCTGTTTGTTTGTTGCTCTTAGGTTTATATCCCACATATAAGTGATATATGGATTTTCACTTTTTCTATCTGGCTTATTTCGCTTAGCATGATTATCTCGATGTCCCTCCCTGTAGTTGCAAATGACAACATTATATCTCTTTTTATAATTGAGTAATACTCCATTGTATATATGTACCGCTGCTTCTTTATCCAATCATCTAACAAAGAACATTTCCGTTGCTTCCATGTTCTGGCCACTGTGAATAATGCTGCTATGAACATCGGTGTGCAAATACGTTTTCGGATATATGTTTTCCAGTTTTTGGGGTAAATATACAGTAGAGGAATTGCTGGATCATATGCTAGATCAACTCTTAGTGTTTTATTTATTTTATTTTTTTTCTTTTTGTATGGTGACCGTTTATCCCATCTACTTCCCTCCTCCACCCTGCCCCGCCAACCCTCTGGTAACCATTAGTCTATTGTCCATGTCCATGAGTCTCTGTTTATTTGTCCTGTTTGTTGTTGCTTTTAGGTTTATATACCACATATGAAGGATATCATGTTATAAAACTTTTTGTCTGACTTATTTCACTTTGCATGATTATCTCGAGGTTCATCCATGTTGTCGCAAATGGCAGTATTTTATCTCTTATTATGGCTGAGTAATATCCCATTGTATATATGTACCACAGCTTTTTTAGCCAGTCATCTATTATAAGACACGTCGGTTGTTTCCAGGTCCTGGCCACTGTGAATAATACTGCTATGAACATTGGTGTACAAATATCTTTTCAAATATGGGTTTTCAAGTCTTTGTTTTAAATACCCAGTAGTGGGATTGCTGGATTATATGGTAGATCAATTCTTAGTTTTTTGAGGAACCTCCAAACTGTTTTCCAAGTGTCTGTACCAATTTGCAAACCTGCCAGCAGTACATGAGGGTTCCTTTCTCTCCGTATTCTCCCAAGATTTGTTATTAGTTGTCCTTTTGATTATAGCTAATCTAACAGGTATGAGATGATATCTCATTGTGGTTCTGATTTGCATTTCCTAATAGTGAGCGATGATGAGAATCTTTTTATTTTGAAATTGATCATTCGTATGTCTTTTTAAAAATTAATTAATTAAATAATTTATTTTTTTATGGTGACATTGGTTAATAAAATCTGATAAGTTTCACCTGTACACTTTACCAGTAAGGCATATATATATTTACATTGTGTATTCACAACCCATAGTTAGATTTCTTTCTGTCAACAAATATTTGACTCCCTTTTCTCTGAATGACATTTGCTTAAAATATCATTATCTACCCTTTCACTTTAAGACTATATTTGCTTTTGGAGCTGAAATATGTCTCCTGGAGACAGCATATGGTTGCGTTTCGTTTTCGGATCCAGTTTGCAACTCTGTGCTGTCTTTTTTTTTTTTTTTTTGGTCCATTTATATTTAGGATGATTATTGAAATTGAGGTTTTCCTATAACCATTTTATGTTTGGTATCTGGTAACTCAGTGTTTCCATTGCTTCCTTGTCTTTGTGTATCCGTTTGTTTCTTTTATTTTGGTTAGGTTTGTCGTTTTCCCTCTGGTCTTTCTTGTTTTATGTTATATATTTCAGTTCTGAATCTTTGGCGTGTTGTTACCATTATGAAAATGTAAGGGATAGTTATATCCCCGCCTTATTTCCATTCTCCTTTGGAAATTTGGATCTTTGAATCCTCCCCTTTTCAGTCATTGCTGTCTCAATGTGTCCCTATGTTTGCTGAACATTCATTACTATGTTTCTATCATAATTCTCTTCTTATTATTTAAGCTTATAATGCTCTGTTCTCAGTAAGGGTTGCACTCCTCTGCTTCTATCTGCCTTCTAGTTGCCTTACTCTTAGTCATGTATTTTTTTGTCATTTTTATTTCAGTATTTCCTGTAATGCAGGCCTCGTAGTAGAGAGTTCCCTCAAATTTTGTATGTCTGGAAAAGTTATTTCTCCTTCATAACCAAAGGAGAGCTTTGCTAGATACATTATTCTTGGTTGGTAGTTTCTTTCATTTAATAGTTTGAATATTGATTCCACTCCTTTCTGGCTTGTATGGTTTGTGTTGAGAAGTTCGACTATAATCTAATGGATTTTTCTTTTTAGTTTACTGTCTTCTTTTCCCTGGCTGCCCTGAGAATTCTTTCTTTGTCATGATTTTTGATAGTTTTAATACATTGTGTCTTGGTGCAGGCCTTTTTGGGTTGAGATAACTGGGTGTTCTATTGTCTTCTTGAATTCCATACTCCAGCTCATTCCTTAGATTTGGGAAATTCTAGTCAACTATTTGTCTGAAAATGCTTTCTAATCCCTGCTCCTTTTCTTCCCCTTCAAGAATAATCATTATTCTTATGTTTCCTCTCCTGATGGTATCAGCTAGCTCTTGTTTCTCTTTCTTTCTATGTTTTTTTTTTTTTTCCATTCTTTGGTTTCTCTCTTCTTCCTTCTGATTTATTTCTAGATTTCTACCATCGACATCACTGATCCTTTCCTCCATTTGGCCAACTCTATTTCCTAAGCTTGCTATTTCATTTTTTATCTCTTTCAGTTTGTTCTTCATCTCCAGAATTTCTATTTAGTTCTTTTTAATGGTTTCAATCTGCTTGCTAAAGAATTCATTATGCTCATCTAGTTGTTTTTTTTCAATTCCAGAAATCGTTGATATGAATTGTTTTGGATCTCATTGAGTTTTTTCAGAAGTACTTACCTGAATTCTCTGTCATTCAAGTTGCATATTTCTATGTCTGTTAGCTTATTTTATGGAGATTTTTCTCTTTTTTTCTGAGATGTCTTGTTACCTTGGTTGTTTATGGTGTTTAATGGACTATTTCTTCACCAGGGGTTTAATGTAATTGTATTCTGCTTTTTTTTTTCCAGAATGAAGATTTATTATATAAAGATCTCTCTTAAGCTGTTGCAAAGAAGGCGTTTTCCTTTTGGTTTCCAGTAGGTGGCATCTAAACTTGGATCCCTGCTTTATATAAAGTCTTAACAATTTCTTTTTTTCCCTCTTATAGATAGATATTCAATTACGCTTGCTACCTTTATCTCAGTCTCTGTCAGTTTTGGCGACAGTTTGGGTAGTGTTCGCTTATATTTCCCTGGGACTCTGCAGTGTTCTGTCTTGGGGAATATGGGGGGGAGGGCCCTCTGGGTTGGGAGTTGTGGGCTGCGGCTTATCCTCCCGTTTTGCAACTGTGGCTGGTAATAATCAACTGTTGCTTCTCTGCCATCTCTACTTCTCTGTTGTCGCCACTTCTGTGCTTCCTGCCCTGATACTGGGCACTGTTATTGGCTGTGTACAGCTTATAGCTGTCCCAGGCAGGGTTGTTCAGGGAACCCGCCACACCTTCTCTCTTCCTCTTCCTGCAGGTAACTCAGGCTGAGAGAGATAACTTCTTTGTTTCTCCCAGTCTATCGCCCAACTCCCGGGGTTCTGACCCGTGGTAGCTCTTATGCGCAGATCCCATGCTCAGAAGTGCTGGTGTGCAATTTGAGTGTTTTGTTTGTTTGTTTGTTTGTTCGTTTTTTAGTTTTAGATGCTTAGCTTATTGTTGTTTCAATGGGATAGATCTGGAGCCGTCTCTTACTCTGCCATATTTCTGACATCATTCCACCTTAAATATTTAGAGTGACACAGGCCATTCCCGCCAGTGGCACTATATAGAACACTTGGATCTGTGTCCTCCTTCATAGGGTGCTTTTAGTGACAGCAACAGGGCGGTTACTCATAAACTTTGTTTCTTTTTTATCTATGATCCTGAAGGTACCAGCATGGTCTTCTTCCTTATCACCCTCTCTATTCTCTTTGAGGGCTATTAATGTGAATCTTCTGTAGTAGGAGGTAGTAGCAGCTGAACATGTCACATGGTAGCTGGTTCCCAGCTTATAGAAGTTGGGTTACCCTCTATGCAGAGGCTGAACTCAGTGTCTAGAGTTTTTTTTTCATAGGTACATAGGCATTGCCATTTTATTATTCATATTTATAGTTTTTCCCTCTGCTTCTTTTTTAAAAAGTCATTTTTTGAAACTTTTCTTTTAATTAATACTGGTTTGGTGGTGATGAACTCCTTTAGCTTTTTCTTATCTAAGAAGCCTATTATCACTCCTTCACTTTTAAATGAGATCCTTGTGTAGTCTTGATTGTAGATACTTGCTTCTCATTGCTCTGAATATTTTATGCCAGTTCCTTCTGGTCTGTGACATTTCTGTTGAGAAATCAGCTGACAGCTTCATGGAGCTTCCTTATAAATAACTGGCTTCCTTCCCTTGATGCTTTTAGGATTCTCTTCTTGTCTTCAACCTTTGCTGTTTTTATTATGATGTCTCTTGTTTACATTATACAAGCAGCTCTGAGGGGGGTCACCCCTTGAAAGAAGATTCACCCCAGCAGACTCTGATACCTGCTGAGACCACCCTCTGGTTGTGCCATTTGTGAGGTTAATCAGCTTGTGCCTGTTATGGTTTGAAGCATATCTGTGGTAGTTTGATTCTGAAGCTTCTTGGGAGGTGCTTTCATGCAAGCCAAACTCAGCTGCTGCCAGTAACCGGGCTGAGGCTACCTGATAGGAGCTACAAAGTGATCCAGGGTCAGTTGTTGTCTGTGCTGGACCTGGGGACATAAGGGAGAGGCCACTCTGTGAATTTGGATAACTTTTTAAGAAAGGCAAACTTAGCTAAAACACACTTATTGTGCTACCTTTTCCTTAAAGAGTAGTATCATGGCTTCTCTGAGCTAGACTTTCAATGTATGTCATAAACATGCAAAGAGCAAATATTTAAGAATAGCGTCATTAGGTTTCCCCTTCTTTAAATCCCTCATTTTCCTTGAGCAGGTCTTACATTGACTACTAGATCCTGGTAACTATCTGGACTAGTATGTTTGGTTAGAAACTGCCTTTATTCTACTGTCAATAATAATGATAAAAAATCTCTAGGTTTACTACATCTTCACTGTTCTTTAGAGATTTTATTTTATTTTATTTATTTAATTTTATTTTTAGGCGAGGCAACCCTTTGTTGACCTCACAAATTGCAAGGACCTTGTCAGCTTACAATCCCTTATTTTTTTACGCCTACAGCACCTGGTCTTCCTAGATGGTTTCCCATCCAAGTACTAACCAGGCCCAATCATGCTTAGTTTCTGAGATTATATGGAATCGGGCTTGTTCAGGGTAGCATGACCATAGACATTAGAGATTTTAAATAGCTACGAGTTCAACAGTTCTGACCATAGAAGCCTAGCCTAAGGAAATATAGCTAACAGGCTTTGCTTTTTTATCTAATCAAAAGTCTAAAATTGAATCACCAAAATTATATACTAGCCTACAATATTCACATCTTTGTGTAGGTTTTGATTATGAAGACACTTTTTAAGAGGAGAAGAGAGGAAAGAGGCATTTCATCAAGAATATTCAAGCAAAAATAATAAACCATTTTCAATATGCCTAACCTGAAGGAAACTACAGAGTATTTTTATAATCAATGAACTGCTGAGGTTTAAAAACAAGATTTCCTTCACAGGGCAATATCTGTAAAAGTTACAAGTTTCCTGACATTTTATTTATATTTTCTTTTACGCACACAATAAATAACTTTCTATTTGAATTACTTATCAACACAAGGATAAGAAAACAAAAACAGACCATTAATGTTTAGATAATGGAAAATGAAAATGAATAATAACCAAAATCTTTTCTCCTGGGGACAAAAAGCAGTCAGCAGGAAACAGAATTCTTAAGTACTCATTGATGTTCAGCTCTGATGTGTTAAAATATATAGTTTTACTGATCAGAATGAGTTTTTCTGTAGTCAAATCACATTATTTATCCTGGAAACTGCTGTGACAAACACCTTATCTACAAAAGAAAAATTAACCTTATAATTTATTTTAGTTTGTGAAAAGGCACATGGTTAGCTTGTGGAAGAAACTCTCATTTGATCCATGTTTCTTCACTTTTGTGTATAAATTCTACAAAATTGATAGGATTTGAGGGGGAAAAAAACAATATATAAAGGATCACATAAAAAAATCTCATTTGGTTAATTTGAAGTTTTTGGTACCACTTTAGCAAATCTAAATAGTATATTGCTAGGTTGATCAGGTTGTTTCCAAGTACATATTTTACTTTGCCCTATTGGCTGATAAACTGGAGTATAGAATTATTATTACTACTCTATACAATATTCAACACAACTCAGAGATTGCAGTCAAACTGGGAAATTTCCTGGAAACTAAGCAGAAAGGGAAGACAAAAGCAAGGGGTGAAGGGTTAAGAAAGGAAAACAGTTTGAGGCAGACTTTTAAGATGGCCCTTATGATTTCTGTCTCCTGGTATTTATGCCCTTGTGTAATCCCCTCCTCTTCAGGGTGCTTCTAACTAATAGAATAGAGCAAAGGTGATGAGATGTCACTTCCATGACTGAGTTAAAAATTGTGACTTTTATTTTGTCATTAAACTCTCACTATTGACTTCTTGGCTGACATGCCTTGATTAAGCAAATATGCACATGGCAAGGAACTGAAGGCAGATTCCAGCCAATAGCCTGTAAAAAATTGAGGCCTCAGTTCAACAACTTGCAAAATATGGAATACTGCCAAATATTACTAAGTAAGTGATTCTTTTTCCAGGCAAGCCTGAGCCAACATCTTGATTTCAGCTTTATGAGAAAACTTAACCCACATATACCATGAAAAAGAATTGTTACACAGCAGTAGATAACTAAAAAAATAACTTTAGAAAAATACTAAATTGTTAGTAAATTCACAATGTTGCACTTCAGAGAATATCACTGGGAAATGAGAAGTTAAAGCAATTAGAAGAATCCTTTCACAAGCTTCCAATACCTACCTACCAGCAATAGTACTTATATATTCAGTCTTCCTTCCTCTTAGTATGAATGAATTGTCCACATTCCTAGCTAAGGTTAATGTCTTCACTCATTCGCTAGATCTGCTTACTTGAAGGCATTGATCTAGTAATTCTTTTCTTTCTCTTCTGTATCACTACATTTTTTTTTAGTCTACCAGATAATTTCCATCAACATTTAAATATGTTATTTTTACCATCCTAAAAACAAACAAAAGAAGTGAACAACAACAATAAAAACACTCTCCTGGTCCCATTTGACCCCCTATTTCTACTTGTGAAATTATTGGCTAATCAATGTTTCAAATTCTTGTCTTTCTATACTTTCTTAAACCATTTGTTATGAGAGGAATTGCATTCCCCCAAAGATATGTTGAAGTCTTAATGCCTGGTACCTTTTATAGTAACCTTATTTAGAAATAGGAATTTCACAAATGCAGTCAAGTTTAGATGAGGTGATTAGGGTGAGCCCTAATTCAATATGACTAGTGCCCTTATAAGTAGAGAAAGACACATAGATATATATAGACAGTGTTAAGATGACAGAAGACACAAAGAGAACACCATGTGAAGACAGAGGCTGGGATTGTGTTGATGTGCCCGCAAGCCAAGGAACAGCAAGGATTTCCAGAAATCGCTGAACTCTAGGAGAAAGGTAAACAGTCTCCTTCAGAATCTCATGAAGCATTGAACTTAGCTAACACTTTGATTCCAAACTTTTAGACTCCAGAACAGTTAGAGGATAAAATATCAGTTGTTTTATGCTACCCAGTTTTTAGTAATTTGTTATGGCATCCCTAGGAAACTAATAAACCATATTCAAACTGGACTTTGTTCCCACCATTCCACCAAAACTGCTATTGCCAACATTATTGATGATTCTGTGTTACTAAATCCAAAATTAAATTCTTGCATTCTTTTTTCCCCTGGCTTTGTTGAAATATAATAGACATTTAGTTGCTCATATTTACATACTACAAATCAATGAGTTTTTTTTTCAATTATAGTGGCATACAATAATATATTAATTTCAGTTGTACAGCATAGTGATTAGGGATCTATATAACTCACAAAGTGTTCACCCCACTAAATCAAGTACCCTTTTTCCCCTTACATATTTTTTACAACATTGTTGACTCTTTTCTTTATACTGAACTTTATATTTCCATGACTATTTTGTATCTATCCATTTGTACTTCTTAATCCCTTTGCCCTTTTTCACCGTTCCTCTAACTCCTCCATCTAGTAGCCCTCACAATATTCTCTGTATCTATGAGTTTATTTCCTTTGTTGTTGTTGATTTTGTTATTTAGATTCCACATGTATGTGAAATCATGTGATATTTGCCTTTCTATATCTGACTTACTTCATTGAGTGCAAAACCCTCTAGGTCCATCAAGGCAATATGTTTTCCATCTCCCTCATTTTAGTCTGTGGCCTTTAATATGTAGTAAGTGTCTTGTAGGCACCATATATAGAAATCTTGTTTTCTTATCCATTCAGCTTCCTTGTCCTTTGGTCGGAGCATTTAATTCTTTTCCATTTAAGTACTTGTTGATAAATATGTAGTTTTACAATTATTTATTCAAATTTTTAAAAAATCTATTTATTTATTTATTTATTTATTTATTTATTTATTTATTTATTTATTTATTTATTTATTTATTTATTTATTTATTTATTTTATAGTGACATTGGTTAACAAAATCAAATAAGTTTCAGCTGAACACTTTAACAATAAAGGGTATATATATTTACACCTCCCATGGTTAGATTTCTTTCTGGCTTATTTCACATAGCATGATTATCTCGAGGTCCATCCATGTTGTCAAAAATGGCAGGATCTCATCTCTTCTTATGGCTGAGTAATATTCCATTGTATATATGTACAACTGCTTCTTTAGCCAATCATCTATCATAGGACACTTCAGTTGCTTCCATATCCTGGCCACTGTGAATAATGCTGCTATGAACATTGGTGTACAAATATCTTTTTGGATATGGGTTTTCAAGTCTTTGGGGTAAATAGCCAGTAGAGGGATTGCTAGATCCTATCGTAGATCAATTTTTAGTTTTTTGAGGTGCCTCTATACTGTTTTCCATAGTGACTATACCAACTTGCACTCTCACAAGCAGTGTAAAAGGGTTCCTTTTTCTCTGCATCCTCTCCAACATGTGCTATTAGTTGTCCTGTTGATTATAGCTATTCGAACAGGTGTGAGATGATATTTCATTATGGTTTTGATTTGTATTTCCATAATAGCTAGCGATGTTGAGCATCTTTTCATATATTTTTTGGCCATTTGTATGTCCTCTAGGGAGAAGTGTCTGCTCAGGTTCTCCGCCCATTTTTTGATTGGATGGTTTGCTTTTTTGTTGTTATTGAGTTGAATGAGTTCTTTGTATATTTTGGATATTAGGTCTTTAGTGGAGGCGTTGCGTGCAAATATATTTTCCCATTCAGATGGTTGTCTCTTTACCTTGTTGATGGTTACTTTTGCTGAGCAGAAGCTTTTTAGTTTGATGTAGTCCCATTCATTTATTTTAGCTTTTACTTCCCTTGCATTTGAGGTCAAATTAATAAAATCTTTAAGTCCAAGTTCCTTGAGTTTAATTTTTATGTTTTCTTCTATTGTTTCAGGTCTTATATTAAATCCTTAATCTATTTTGAGTTACTTTTGGTGTGTGGTAAGAGACAATAGTCTAGTTTCATTCTTTTGCAGGTGGCTTTTCAGTTTTTCCAACACCATTTATTAAAGAGGCTTTCTTTTCTCCATTATATGTTTTTGGCTTTTTTTTTTTTTTGTCGAAAATTACTTGCCCATATAAATATGGGTTGACTTCTGGACTCTCAATTCTGCTCCACTGGTTCGTGTGTCTGTTTTGCTGCAAATACCATGCCGTTTTAACTATTGTCGCTTTGTAGTATAATTTGAAGTCGGGCAAGTAATGGCTCCTGCCTCGTTCTTTTTCTCAGGATGACTTTGGCAATCCTGGATCTTTTGTGCTTCCATACAAATCTGATGATTATTTGTTCTATTTCTTTCAAAAATTTCAATGAGATTTTGATGGGGATCACGTTAAATCTGTGTAATGCTTTAGATGATAAGGTCATTTTAACTATGTGATTCTTCCAATTAAAGAACACAAAATATCATTCTATTTCTTTGTACCCTCTTCGATTTCTTTTAATAGAATCTTATAGTTTTCATTATATAGGTCCTTCACATGTTTCGTTAGATTTATTCCTAGGTATTTTAGTCTTTTTGTTGCAATTGCAAAAGGAATATTTTTCAACTTATTTTTCTGACACTTCATTATTAGAGTATAGGAATGCTATGGAATTTTAAAAATTGACTTTGTATCCAGAGACTTTACTGTATTTGCTTATTGTTTCTGGTAGTGTTCTTGTGGAGTCTCTAGGGTTTTCTATATAAAGAATCATGTCATCCACAAATATCGACAGTTTGACTTCTTCATTTCCTATTTGGATGCCTATTATAAATTTCTCTTGACTGCACTTGCTAGGACCTCCAGTGTAATATTGAATATCACTGGCAATAGTTGACAGCCTTGCCTTGTTCCTGATCTTAGAGGGAAGGATTTTAGTTTATCACCATTAAGTATAATGTTGGCTGAGAGTTTGTCATATATGGCCTTGATTATGTTAAGGTACTTTCCTTCTATACTGATTTTCTTAAGTGTTTTGATCACAAATGGATGCTGTATCTTGTCGAAGGCTTTTTCTGCATCTATTGATGTGATTATATGATTTTTATTTTTTAAATTATTTATGTGGTGTATCTCATTAATTGATTTGTGTATGTCAAACCATCTCTGTGCCCCTGAGATGAAGCCCACTTGATCGTGGTGTATAATCTTAATATGTTGCTGTATTTGGTTCACTAGTATCATATTTAGGATGTTTGCATCTGTGGTCATGAGAGGTATCGGTCTGTAGTTTTCTTTTTTTGTGTTATCTTTATCAGGTGTTGGTATCAGGGTAATAATGTCATAATAAACTGAATTAGGAAGTATTGCCTCCTCTTCGATTTTTTGGAAGAGTTTCAGGAGAACACGTATCAAATTTTCCTTGAATGTTTGGTAGAATTCACTGGTGAAACCATCTGATCCTGGACTTTTACTTTTTGCGAGGTGTTTCATGATTGTTTCAATTTCCATAATGCTGCTCAAATCTATTTAGATTTTCCAGTTCTTCTCGATTCTAAGTACTGGTCCCTTTCTTCTAGGTTATTAAATTTGGTGTTATATAGTTTTTCATAGTATTCAAGTATGATACTTTGTATTTTCGGGGTGTATTTTGTAATTGCCCTTCTTTCATCCCTGATTTTGTTGATTTGTGTCTTTTCTCTTTTTTCTTTAGTGAGTCTGGACTGGGGTTTGTCAATTTTAATAATCCTCTCAAAGAACCAGCTCTTTGTTGCATTTATTTTTTTCTATATATTTTTTGTTTTCAATTTCAGTCATTTCTGATCTAATTTTGATTATTTATTTCCTTCTGCTGACTTTAGGCCTCATTTGTTCTTCCTTTTCTAGTTTCTTTAAGATGAAGCATTAGTTTGTTTATGTGGGCTTATTTTTGTTTTTGGAGATAAGCCTGTAATGATATAAACTTTCCTCTTATGACCGCTTTTGCTGTGTCACAAAAGTTTTGATGTGTTTTACTATCATTATTATTCGTTTCTATATACCACTTGATCTCTTTTTATTTCTTCTCTGACCTAGTTATTCTTCAATAGCATGTTGTTTAATCTCCATGTATTTGTGGTTCTTCTTGATTTCTTTTTGCAGTTGATCTCTAGTTACAGATCAGTGTGATCGGAGTACATGGTTGGTATGACTTCAACCCTCTTATATTTATTGAGGCTATCTCTGTGTCCCAGTATGTGGTCAATTCTTGAGAATGTTTCATGTGCATTAGAGAAGAATGTATAAGCAGCTGAGATAGAAGGCTCTGTAAATATCAATTATATTCAGTTGATCTAATGTGTCATTTGAGGATCTTATTTCCTTATTGATTTTCTGTTTAGATGATCTGTCCATATCTGACAGTGGGGTATTTAGGTCTCCGACGACAATAGTGTTTTGGTCTGTTTCTCCCTTTACTTCTGTTAGTAATTGCTTATGTATTTCGGAGTTCTCTGATTGGAAGCATAGATATTAATAAGTGTTATGTCTTCTTGGTGTATGATTGCCTTTATCAGTATGAAGTGCTCCTCGGTATCTTTCTTTACCTTTTTATTTTGAAGTCTATTTTGTCCGATATTTGTTCCGCTACTTCCACTTATCTCTGAATGACATTTGCTTGAAATATGTTTTTCTACCTGTTCATTTTGAGTCTATATTTGTCTTTTGAGCTGAGATGTGTTTCCTGGAGGCTGTATATGCTTGGGTTTTGTTTACTGATCCATTGTGCAACTCTGTGCCTTTTTATTGGTGAGTTCAATCAATTTACATATAAGATTATTATTGAAATATTAGGCCTTGTAGTTATTTTATCTTTTGTTTTCTGGTACCTTGGTGTTTCCATTCCTTCCTTGTCCTTCTGTGTCTTTTTTTGTTGTTGTCGTTTTTCGTTTTCATTTGGTTTTGTGGTTTTCCCTCTGGTCCTTCTTGTTTTATATTATATACTTCAGTTCTGAATCTTTGATGTTTGGTTACCCTTATAAATACCTAAAGGATAATTATATATACAGACTCATCCATTTTTTTCTGCATGTGTCTTATATTGATTCACTTTTGTGATTTTGGATCTTTGAATCTTCCCCTTTTCAATCATTGTTGTCTCAATATTTTCCCTATGTATGCTGAACGTTCATTACTATCTTGTTATAGCAAATCTCTTCTGATTGTTTAAGCTATAATGCCCTGTTCTTAGTAAGAGTTGCACTCCTCTGCTTCTATCTGCATGTTAGTTGCCTTACTCCTAATTATATATTTATTTTTTGTCATTTTGTTTTAGGTGAGCTAATCTCTTTTTGTATTTCTCGTAATGCATTCCTTGTAGTGGAGAAATTACTCAATTTTTGTATATTTGGAAGGGTCTTTATTTCTCCCGCATGTCTAAAAGATAGCTTTGCTGAATACATTATTCTTTTCTGGTAGTTCCTTTTTGTTTTAATAGTTTGAATATTTGATTCCACTCCTTTCTAACTTGTAAGGTCTGCACTGAGAAGTCCGTTGACACTTGGGTTTTCCTCTATCGGTTACTGTGTTCTTTATCCTGGCTACCCTGAGAATTCTGTCTCAGTGTGTCTTTGAGAAGGCCTTTTTGGGTTGAGATAATTGGGTATTCTACTGACTTCTTGAATTCCAAACTCCACTTTATTTCTTGGATTTGGGAATTTCTCATCAACTATTTGAAAGTGCTTTCTAATTCCTGCTCCTTTTCCTTGCCTTCGAGAATGCTCATTATTCTTATTTTTCCTCTCCTGGTGGTATCAGCTACTTTTTGTATTTCCTTTTCATTATTTTTCATTCTCCAGTTTCTCTCTTCCTCTGATTTATTTCTAGATTTCTGTCTTTGATATCATTGCCCCTTTCTTCTATTTATTCAACTCTATTTTCCAAGCTTGCTGTTTCATTTTTCATCTCTTTCAGTATGTTCTTTATCTCCTGAATTTGTACTTGGTCCTTTTTGATTGTTTCAATCCTCTTGCTAAAAACTCATTCTGCTCATCTAGGTTTTTTTTTTTTTTT
>NW_011889025.1:3935951-3999581 GCF_000151845.1 Pteropus vampyrus | reverse complement strand
TTTTTTTTTTTTTTTCATTTCCTGAAATTGTTGATATGAATTATTTTGGATCTCATTAAGTTTTTTCAGAAGTACCATCTTGAATTCTCTGTCATTTAAGTCACATATGTCTATGTCTTTAAGCTTATTTTCTGGAGATTTTTCTCTTTCTTTTCTGAGCTGTCTTGTTACTTTGGTTGTTCATGGTGTTTAATGGACTCTTTCTCCGCCTTTGCATTAGTGGAAATGTACTCTGCTTTTTTTCCAGAAAGAAGATTTAATATATAAAGGTCTCTGTTTACCCTGTTGCAAAGAAGGTGTTTTTTTTTTCTTTTGGTTTACAGTAGGTGATGTCTAAGCCTCTTGGATCCCTGCTTTATATAAAGTCTTAATAATGCCTTTTTTTCCTTATAAATATTCAATCATGCTCACTACCCTCTGTCTCCGTCCCTGTCAGTGTTAGCAACAGTTTCAGTAGTGTTTGCTCAGATTTCCCTTGGACTCAGCGGTGTAAATTTTGGAGAATATGGACCGAGCAGTCCTCTGTGGTGGTGGATGGGGGCTGCAGCTCATCCTTGTGCTTTACAAACTTGGCTGGTAATAATCAACTGTTACTTCTCTGCTGTCCCCACTTCTCTGCTGTCCCCACTTCTCTGCTGTCCCCACTTCTCTGCTTTCTACCATGATGCCTGGACACTGCAGCTGGCAGTGTGGAACTCAAAGATCTCCCAGGTAAGGCTGTTCTGGGTACTCACTGCGCCTTCACCCCTCCCCCCTCCTCTTATAGTGAGCTCTGGCTCTGAGAGGCAGCTTCTTTGTTTCTTTCATTTTACTGTCTGACTCCTGGGGTTCTAACCTTTGGTAGCTCTTATGTACAGATCCCACACTCAGATGTGCTGGTCTGCAGTTTGGGTGTTTTTTGTTGCATTTTAGATGTTGAGGTTATTGTTGTTTCAAGGGGAGAGATCTGGGAATGTCTCTCACTCTGCCATGTTTCTGATCTCACTCCTATTATTTCTTCTTATTGCTTTACCCTTTGATTGTTCCTATTTTATTTTGTTGTTCATTTTCTTTACCTTGTTCTTAGTTTTCTAAGGTCAAAGCTCAAGTTATGGATTTTGGATCTTTTTTTATCTTCTGATATACACATTTAAGTGCTATACATTTCTCTTTAATCTCTGCTTTCTACAAATCCCATAAATTTTGATAAGTTGTATTTTAACTTTTATTTAGTTCATAATATTATTAATTCTACCTGCTAATCTTGTTTTCTTTATTATTATTTTTCTTTTTTAAAAAAATGATATGCCTATGTATAATACTTTTGGTATGTATGCTACTTAGCGTTCTCTGAACTTTACTGGTCTGTGGTTTGATTCTCCTGGTGTTCCATATATGCAAATGTTTGAGATTATACTTTTGATTGTTTACTCTTGATATTTTCCTACAGTTCTTACTGTGTTCTACTTTTTGTTATTTTTTTTCTCTTTGTGTTTTGGTTGGAGAAGTCCCTATTGACTTATCTTCAAGCTCATTGATTCTTTTCTCACCTTGTCCAGTCTGCTGATGACTACTTTTTATAGAAGTCCGCTTAACATTTCTTGTAATACTGGCTTATTGGTGACGAATTTCTTAAGCTTTTTCCTGTCTGGGAAGCTCTTTATCTCACATTCTTTTTAATTGATAGACATGCTAGGTAGAGTATTCTTGGTTGTAGTTTTTTGTTTTTCATTATTTTGAATATTTTTTTGCCAGCTTCTTCCGACCTACAAAGTTTCTGTTAAAAAATCAGCTGACATTCTAATGGAGATATTCTTGTAAGTAAATAGCTGTGCCTTTCTCTTGCTGCTTTTAAGATTCTTTCTTTGTCTTTAATCATTGACATTAAAATTATGAGGTGTCTTAGTATGGGTCTGTTTGAGTTCCTCATGTTTAGGACTCTTTGCGCTTCCTGGACTTGTATGTCTAATTCCTTTGCCAGAAAGCTTAGGGAAGCTTTCTATCATTATTTCTTTAAAGAGATTCTCAATTCCTTCTTCTGTCTCTTCTGTTTCTGGTATCCCTATGATGAGGATGTTGGTATGCTTGGTGTTGTCCTATAGGTCTTTTCAACTCTCCTTATTTTATTTTGATTCTTTTTTTTTTTGTTATTTCGATTGGTTGTTTTCTTCTACCTTCTCTTCTAACTCACAGATTCAATCTACTGCTTCATCCAATCTACTTTTGATTCTTTCTAGTGTATTCTTTATTTCAGTTTCTGTATTCTTCGTTTGAGTGGTTCTTTTTATGGCTTCTGTGTCCTTTCTATGCTTACTACCTCTCTGTTGAAGTTATCATTGAGACTATCTATTCTCCCTCTAAGTTCATTGAGCATCTTTATAACCATTGTTTTGAACTCTGTCTTTGGTAAGTTGCTTTCCTCTATTTTATTTACATTTTTTTTCTGCGGTTTCTCGTGCTGTTTCTTTCATGGCATGCTTCTTTGTTTTCTCATTTTATTTGCCTCTCTCTGTTTTTTCCTATGTGTTAGGAAAATTTGTTGTGTCTCACAGCATTGGCAAGAAGTCATTATATAGTAGGTGTCCTGTGTGACCTGATGGCTCAGTCTCCCTAATCACCTGTGCTGGGGGCTCTGTGTGTGCGACTTTATGGGTTGTATGTGTTCTCCTGTTGTAGCTAAGCCTTTATTGCTATTAACACATCAGTGGATAAGATTAACTGTCGAACTGACTAATTGTGGGGATTGGCCATGCTCACGGGGTTTGTGTTGCTTTGTGGATTCTGACCCCTCAGAGTGTGATTTGTTCCAGCAGGCTTGTGTTCTTTCTGAGACCACTCTTTATTTGTACTGCTAATGGGTCTAGTCAAGTGTTGCTCTTTTGTGGTCTGGCACCAGCCTTTGGATGTGTTGGTTCTGTGTTGCTTTGGAGATGCTCTCAAGTAGGCCAAGGTCAGCCACTGCCTTTGATTGTTTGGGGTTACCTGGTGGGAACTACAAAGTGATCCACAGATGGTTGCTTTCTATACTGGATCTAAAAGTAAGTGGGAGAAAAGAGAAAATGGAGCAATCCACAGTCCGGTTACCCCCAGTACTGAGCCTGGTGTGATTTAGCAAAAGGCTTGCTCACCTCAAGGCCTGAGGCTGCCTTCCAGTTGCCTGTAGGACTCTGCAGCTGGAAGAACCTTTGGATGGTACTGGAGTTGGTTGGTGCAGGGACCCAGGGATTCAATGGGGTATAGTGAGCAGATTTTCCCTAACCACTCACGGCAGTGTCAGGTTTCATGTCAGTGCTGTCTCTGTGGCTACCTGTAAAAGTCTCGGATCTCAGAAAGTTCAGCCACTGCTCGCCTCAGACCTGCAAACATCCAAGATCTGTTTAAGAATTGCTGTAGCTTGGGGCAGGGCTTGTGGCCCATCACCAAATGTCTTTTCTGAGATGCATGGGCCTTGCACAGGTTACATGAGCAGAGTTTTGTTGCCTGAATGGAATGTATGGTCCCGGGAAGAGGCAGGGTGTGGGCAGTTGCCCATCATTGGGCCTGCTATGGGCAATTTGTGGGTTGGGTGGGGCAAGATCTCAGGGAGACACAGGACCATCAGGCCAATACAGCATCAGATTTGCTGCCAGTTCTAAGCGTGTGGGCTCCCGAAAAAGTCACAGATCACTACAAGGCCAGGTACAGTCTGTGTCAGGCCCAGAAAGCTCTATGATCTTCCCAAGAGATACTGCAGCTTTGTGCTGACACCAATGGTTGGCACCAAATTTCTTCCCCATTGTGTGCACACCACACAAGCTGAGGTTTGTTTCCTGAACAGAATATTTGGCTCTGAGAAGGGGCAGGGTGGGAGCAGCTTCCCAGAAACAAACCCGCCACGGGCAATTTGTGAGTTCGGTGGGGTGGACAATCTCACCAGGTCAATGCAGCTTCAGAACTGGCCATGCGGGGGGAGTGGGGTTCAATACAGGCATTATGGCACCGGTCTGCAGACTGCTCCAGGGGAGGGCCCAATAAAGGAACAATGACAGCTATCTCTTCAGCCCTTGCTCCGGTACCACACAACTCTGTCTTTCCCAGTATGTCTTTTGTGCCTCCCAAGCCACCAACCCTCCATCAGCACCCAGGGTGTGTGTCTGCAGGCAAGTGAGTCTGTGTGCAGGCTCTTTACAGGGACATCTGGGTTTTTAGTTTCCTTCCATTTCTCCCAGATATCCAGAATCCCCACTGATTTTTACAGTTAGATTTTGCTGGAACTCTGAGCTAGAAAGCCCCTGTGTGGGCCTAGGACCCTCCTCTCCTTCAGGGGGCCTTTGCAGATGTGTCTTTTTCTTTATATCCTCAGATATATGTGTTATGATCAGCTAGATTAGTTCTCCACATTGATTATTTTATAATTTGATTGTAATTTTAGTTGGTCCTGAGAGGAGGTGAATTCCGCTTTTACTTAGCCTTCCATCTTGACCACCCACCCCCAATTTGTACTTCCATTCTGTATCTTTTTATTGGGATATTTATACCATTTACATTTAAACTAATTATTGATAAGGAGGGACTTAGTGTAGCTATTTTTAACTGTTTTTTGACTATATTACAATACATTTGTACCTTTTTTCTCTCTTGCTGTTTTTGTGTTTTGTTGTGTTTTGTTTTGTTCTGGATTGATAGATTTTGATTCCTTTCTCTTTTCTTTTGTGTAACTTCTACAGTTATTTTCTTTGTGGTTACCATGAGTTTACATAAAATATCTTATAGCATTTGATTTTAAGCTATTAGCAATTTAACTCCACTAGCATACAAAGTGACTTACCTTTATAGTGGTTCCTAATATTATTTACAATCAATACAAATTTTTATTCGGGGGCATCAAGGACATCTGCCCCAAGTCTCTTTATCTAATACTCTCACTTGGTGCCACAACCTACCTTATGCTCTCTTCCTGAATTGGGTAGATTATCATTCTCTGCATATTATTTTATGACCCTATAAACTCTCCGATAAAGCATGTTCCTTATACCTAAATTTCCTTTATATGAAATTTTCCAGCCCTGAAGTCAAGTCCAAACTCTGTCACACGCTAACGAAGAGTCATTGGATAAGTGACTTGTTTTCTCTGGCCCAGAGTGTCTTCACCCATAAAATAAAATTGCTAGATATTAGATAGTATCTAAGATGTTTAACAGTTCTTGAATATTATATTTATATGATTGTCTTACCTAGTTTCAGTCTCTCCAGCCACCTTGATGGAGCCTCATCTTCAAACTTCTTCCTATGTTACTCATTTACTATATATATAATGCCACAGGTTTTTTAAAGACATTAGTGGCTTTGGTTATACAAAACACTAGATGACTGCAAATATTATTTATTGAGTTTTGGAATTAATATATTCATTTTCTAAAAGTTTTTCATCTTAATTTTTATGCCATAAACAATTCTTTGAATTTTATTTTTAATTTATCTAGACTACAGAATTGGAACTGATAGTAAAGTTTAGAAATAGGTATAATTTTAGCCAAACATAAGTATAATATTTGATGATTTAATATGTGGGATAGGTTGCCTTATGAGAGAGTAAGTTTCTCATGATGGAAAGTATTTAGGCAAAGATTGCATGGCTACTTAATAGATAGTGATGTAAAGGTGATTTGTGCTTATTATACAGAGAAATCATCAAGGATTCAAGTACTCTAAGTTGTCTTCAAATGGACATTCTGGGAATTTATTTCCTAAGGATAATACTAAAATTAGCTTACCTTTTCTGAAACACAAACTAACAGAGAAGAAAGGCTTCTCAGAGACATATTAGAAATAATTGCAAGAAAGTAATGTGTATAAAAATTGACCATGAATGTTGATGTTTGACATTTGATAATCATGATATAATTATCATGACAATACATTAAGATACCATGGTATTCTGTCTTCTGAGAATATGCTGGAAATTATTCATATAAAGAAGACTTCCTTAGAATGAGTCACTTGGATATTTAAGTAACTGTATTTTATTAAATAGTGTCCAAAAGAGATATGTCCTATACAAAAATGTTCTCCATAACAAATAATGATATATTAAGATTTTCATCAATTCCTATTACCATTTATGATCAATGTACTTTGTAACTTTCAAAACTTAATAGCTAGCATTGTCCACACTGTGTTGTCAATATATGTTGATCAATTAATAATATATTCAAGTAGGTGTTCAGTATGAACTGATTTTGAAGGTATCAATCATCCAGTTGTTAAAAATAATCCAGATCCTTAAAATTATACAGATGAAATCTATAGATATTACAGATTTATGAGACACCATATACTTATTATTTTTGATATTAGTGGTGACTGTATGGTGGCCCACAAGAACTAAAGGTAAGAAAAAAATAGAATAAATAGTCCTCCGAAGTGTAATATGGTAAAATCTACTAATATGTGAATACCAACCTTGGAAAATAAATAAGGAATTATATGTAAATGGGTGATCTAAAAAGTTGAAGACACCAAAAACTGATGAAAATGACCCAAGGAAGAAAAGTAGGAATGTAATTTTAATTAACTTAGATAAAAACATAATCAAATGAATTTAATCTTGTTTCAAAACTTAATGAACTGTGTGATGCTCTATTTAAATAGAGTTGGTGAACAGAAGAGTCAACTGAAATTATAGAACTGGTGAAACCCAGAAAGCCAGATGTGGATAGTGCCTACCCAAGTATTGTCCAGAGAAGAGAGTATTCTATGGCACTAATCTTGCTTTGATGTCATACTACCCTAAAAATGTTCAATCTGACAATTTGTCTTGACTACTGAGAGAGACTACCTAGTTTTGGGGAAACAAACATTCTAGTGTTCTTGATAGTTTTATTTCTCAGAGTAAATAGATATTCTGCTTTATACATCTGTCTTTCCTACCTTGGTTAATGTTAATCCAAACTTCCTCACCTCTTTCCCACCCCTAAAGAATAAAACACAATTATTCTTTTTTGCATCATTTTTGTTTATTTTAAAATAATTTCTACGTTTAAATTACACATCACATACAATATTATATTAGTTTCATGTGTAAAACATAGTTATTAGATATTTCTACAACTTAGGAAGTGATCACCCCCAATAAATCTAGTGCCCAACTGACACCATACATAGTTATTACACTATTTTTAACCATATTCCCTATACTATACTTTATATCTCATGACTATTTTGTAACTACCAATTTGTATTTCTTCATCCCATTCCCTTTTTCACCCATTCTCTCAACCAGCCTCCTAATCAGTAAACCTCAAAATGTTCTCTGTATCATGAGTTTGTTTCTGTTTTGTTTGTTCATTTTGTTCTTTAGATTCCACATATGTGTGAAATCATATCAGATTTGCCTTTCTCTGTCTGACTTATTTCATTCAATATAATACCCTCTAGGTCCATCTATGTTGTTGCAGATGGCAAGATTTCATTCTTTTTTATGAGTGAGTAAATATTCCATTGTATATATGTACCACTTCTTCTTTATCCATTTGTCTATCGATAGACATTAGGCCGCTTTCAAATCTTCACTATTGTAAATAATGCTGCAATGAATATATAAATGTGCATGTCCCTTCAAAGTAGTGTTTTGGATTTTGTAGGATAAATACCCAGAATTGGGATTGTTGGGTCATTCTTTGACTGTTGTTATAGCTTTTGTTTAAAGATTATTTTGCCTAGTACAAGTATTGCTACTCCAGCTTTTTCTCTATTTCTATTTTAATGAAATATCCTTTTTCATCTCTTTACTTTCAGTCTCTGTGTTCTTTGATCTACTGTAGGCAGCATATATACAGGTCTTATTTTCTTAACCGAGCCACCTTGTATCTTTTGATTGGAGCATTGAATCCATTTACATTGAAAGTAATTTTTGCTAGATATACAGTTATTGCCATTTTATTATTCATATTTTAAATCTTTCTTTTCTTTTTTCTTCTTCTTAAAGAATTTTTTTTAACATTTCCTGTAATACTGGTTAGATGTCGATGAATTCCTTTAGCTTTTGCTTGTCTGAGAAGCTCTTTATTTATCCTTTGATTCTAAATGATGGCTTTGCTGGATAGAGTAGTATTGGTTAAGGTCCTTTTTTTTCATCACTTTGAATATTTCCTGGCAATTCCTTCTGGCAAGCAAACTTTTTGATGAGAAGTCAATATCAATATATTTTGAAACTTTAAGAATCATCTATAGTTTATTCATTTTTTTCTTCTAACAGCTGATACCTAATATGAGAGGAGAAACAGAAAAATACCACTGACTAAGACAGCAACTAACAGCATTACTTGCTAGCTTGTTAACTAGCCAGAGAAAGAAATTTATCAGATGTATTTTCTCAGAGTGTTACTTTCAAAGTGTCAGATTTCCAAAAAAGATTCTGACTTTTAATAATAATTGAAGTAATAGATATTTTCAGGAAGAACTCTGGTGGCGAAAGTGCTATTTTGTAGCCTCTCAGTTGCAAGTCTTTTACATGTAATACAATAATAACTGCAATTGTACCTATGACTACTGGTAACCCAAGAGTTCAAACAAAAGGCTTTGAATCAAAGTAAAATATCATATCATATCTATCTATGCATCCAAATACATTTCTGGAAGTCAGATGTTCTATATCAGAGGTTTTCACATGAGAGTTTCATGGATCTCCTCAGAAATAAAATGGTAGGAGGCCTCTGCCCTGCTTTCTGTACTATTTATTGGGCTTTAAAGTAAGAGTTTATTTGAAGAAAAGGTCTGATGTTTTTTAAAAGTTTTACTGGTATATAAATAATAAAATATAGGCTGAAAATTTTGTGTACAATTTGATAAGTTCTGATATCTATATACTCATGAAACCAATAACACAAGCAAGACAGTGAGCATAGCCATCACTCCTAACACTCTTCTTATAGCAATAATGAGCCTTTTCTCTCTCCTGCCTCAAGTAACCACTGTGGAGAGAGGATTGTAAGCTGACAAGGTCCTTGCAGCCTGCGAGGACAACCAAGGGTTGCCTTGCCTTGCCAAATCCCTCCTAAAAACAAGATAGTGCTCCTGAGAACTAGATGGTACAGATGTAGCCACAAGCAGATAAATAAGCTAAAAGTCATGAGAAGATGTGGCTTCAGAAAAGTAGAAGAAACAGTGTTGCTATGAAACTTCTAATGCCAATTAGTATGTTCTTGTATAAAAGCACCTTGCAAGAATAAAACTGCACCATTGTCCACCATCAATGGGCAGTGGACCTCCAGATCCCAGCTTTCTGTCTTCTTTCTTTTCTTTATCTTCCACCATTACTACTCAGTTATATTTTCTAGAGCTGCACTGGACAATGTGGAATTTACCACTCGCTGGATGCGGCAAACCACCAACTTTCCTTCTGTCACTATAGATTAGAAATTTATATAAATGGAATCATAAACTATGCACTCTTAGTTTTCTGCCTGTTTGCATTTATCAAAATTATTTTGAGATTAATCCCCATTATGATATGAATAATATATTATAGTATAAATATATATATACTATATATTCATATTATAGTATCAACAGTTCATTCATTTTGTTGATGAGCAGTATTCCATTTTGTGACTCTACCATGATTTTTTATTTTTATTAATTTATCTTTTGAGGGGCTGTTAGGTTGTTTCCACTTTGGAACTATTACAAATAAAACTCCTGTAAACATTTGTGTACAAGTCTATATGTAATCATATTCTTTCCTTTCCTTTGGGTGAAAGCTTCGGAGTGGAATGGCTGGATCATGATAGATGCATATTTAGTTTTTTAAGAAACCACCAAACTGTTTTCCAAAGTGATTTTGCCATTTTATTTTCTCACAAGAAATATGTGAAAGTTCCAGTTTATTCACATCCTCACCAATATTTGATATAATCAGACTTTTTAGCCATTTTAATAGATGTGTAATGGTATCACATTGTGATCATATTTGCATTTCTTAATGACTGATGATGTTGGGCATATTTTATGTGTTTATTGGCCAACTGTATATCTTTGGAAAAGTATCTGATAACATATTTTGTCCACTTTTTATTGGGTACTTAATTTTCTTATCGTTTCTATTTTTTTAATAAACTCTGAATGAAAGCCTTTTATTAGATATTCTCTGGGCAAAGATTTTCTCCCATTTCTGGCTACTCTTTTATCATCTGACAGTCTTATGGGAGCTCCCTTGTAGATAACTGACTGCTTTTCTCCTCCTCCTTTTAAGATTCTCTCTTTGTATTTAATCTTTGGCATTTTAATAATAATGTGTCTTGGGGTGGGTCTCTTTGGGTTCATCTTTCTTTTTGAGGACTCTCTGAGCTTTCTGGGCTTGTATGTCTATTTCTTTCACCAGGTGTGGGAAGTTTTCCATCATTATTTCTTTAAATAGCTCTTCAACTTCTTGTTCCCATTCATGTACCAGTATGACCCAGATGTTTTTACATTTAATTTTGTCTCATAGGCTCTTTATTATTGTAGTGCTGGCTTCTTATTCCTTGCTGTTCTGACTGAGTGTCCTTGGTTACCCCATCCTCTATATTAGTGATTTGATCCTCTTCTTTATCCAATCTGTTGATTCCTTCTAACATACACTTCTTCTCAGATAATGTGTTATTCATTTTTGACTGGTTCATTTTTATAATTTCCATTTCAATTTTTATGTTTTTATCTCTTTGTTAAAATTCTCACTGAGTCTATGGCCATGCTACCATGAACAGGCCCAATCCCATCTGATCTCAGAAGCTAAGTGGGGTGGGGCCTGGTTAGTACTTGGATGGGAGACCACCTAGGAAGACCAGGTGCTGTAGGCATAAAAAATTTTTAAAAATAAGGGATTGTAAGCTGACAAGTTCCTTGCAATCTGTGAGGTCAACCAAGGGTTGCCTCGCCTGAAAAAATAAAAAGAAAAAGAAATTAAAAAATTAAAAAATTCTCACTGAGTTCAAAAACACTTCCCCTAAATTCATTGAGCATCTTTATAACCAGTGTTTTGAACTCTACATCTGTTACATTGCTTGACTCCATTATTCCTGGATCTCTGTTCTGTCTTCTCATATGGTTTCCGCTTTTTTGTATTTCCATTTTGGCTGCCTTTCTGTGTCTGTTTCTATGTATTTAGCAAAGCTCCTATGTCTCCCGGTCTTATAAGTGTGGATCTCTGTAGTAAGTGTCCAACAGCATACTCCTGAGAGAGGTTCAGCTGCAGACTATATTTAGTCCCAGTCTGTGCCCCTCCAGGGCCAACTGTCAAAATTCAGCAAGCAATCCACAGATGCTGTGCTTATATTTGCTTCAAGAGGCCACACCAGAAACTGAGGCCAACTGCAACCAGTGTGGGTCTTGGGGTTGGCTCAGTAAGGAGCACCAGACTCACCAAGGATACAGCTGAATGTGGCTTAGATGGGGCCGCAAGTTGGGAGAGATGGAGTTTCAGGGAATCCTCTGGGTGGAGTGACCTCTGTTATCCAGTTCCATGATGTCTCAGCTATGGCGGCGCTGAGTCCTCCCACTGGGAGGGAAGAGGGTTCAACAGAAGAATAATGGATACCACCAGCCCTTCTGCCTGGGAGAAAGCCTTACCTCCGGCCCTCGCTCTGACAACTCAGTGTCCTCCTGTAAGTCCCTGGTGCCCATCCGAGCAGCTGACCCTGTGCTGGTGCTCAGAGCGAACAAATCTGTCACCGTGAAAGTCCAGTTGCTGACACAGCCCCGTTAAGAGGCATCCGCAGCTGCTGTAGCCTCTGTCCCAGTCAGCCAATTGGGACTGGGCATCTTCCCGTCTTCACCCCCTCCTGCCTTCTACTATCACAGATTGATCAATTACTTCTCTCCCTAGTTGTAGTGCTTCTTGTTCATCTAGATCCCAGGTGACTTTGCTTGTTGTTTGCTCCATGTTACTATCCCAACTTTGATGTGATCACAAGAAGGATGAATAAAGCCTCTATCATCTACACCATTTTTACATCTCCCCTCTCCATTTTTTTTTTTTTTTAGTTCTTTTTTCTGGAGCTTTGTTCTATTCTTTCATTTGGGATATGTTTTTGTCTCCCAATTTTAGCCATTGACTCGTGTTTCTTTCTATGTATTAGATGGGGCTGCTATATCTCCCAATCTTAGTAAATGTATAATGGTATAATATGGTAAGGTTCTGTGGGACCCAGTGGCAGTCTTCCCTGGTTTCCTGAACTCCAGGTATATCCCTTATATAGATTATGTGTGTCCTTTTGTTGTTGATCCTTCGTTACTATTTGCTTTTCAATGGAAGGGATTACCACTGAGCTAACTGGTTGTGATGATTGGCCTTGACTAATGGAGGAGCTGTTGTGCAGGGGTTGACCCTACAGAAGAAGATTCACTTTAGTAAAACTCTGATGCCTGCCCCATCTACCCTTTACATGTGACATTCTCAGGTGTGACCCAGTGGTGCTCTGGCTCAGATTGAAGGTGGCCATCAAATGTGCAGGCCGGAGTCTCCTGGGAGGTGCTCTGCCACAGGCCAAGTTCAGTTGCAGCTTGTTCCCAGCCAGGGGCCACTTGGCATGAGCCACAAAGGAACACACAGATGGCCACCACCCATGCTGGACTTATGGGTGCCTCAGGTGGCCAAGCTGGAAATCAAGGCCAGCTCCAGCTAGTGCTTGGCTTTTGGATGCTCTGCAAGAATTACAGGGCATGCCAAGGCCAGATGCTGCTTGTTTAGGTTTTGTGAACCTTTGAGAAATTTTAGGAAAGTTCACAGCATGGGCCAAGATAGACCGTTTGAATGGATAATCCACTGGAAGTGGTTTGAGTGGGCTTGCACGTTGGGAGGGATTGGGTCTCAGGAACATACCTAGGCAGGGCAATCACTTTTAACCAGTTTGATGGAGATTCAGATATAGCACTTGCCTGGGTCTGCAAGTGGGGCTGGGGAGGGCTCAGTTAAAGAACAGTGGATTCTTCCAGCACTTCTGTCTGAGAGAAAGCCACTCCTCTAGCCTTTGACCTGAAACTATACAATTCATTTCTTCCCCATATGTTCCCAGTGCCTTTCAAGCTGTTTCCCCATTGCTGGAGCTGAGAGTGATTCCATCTCCAACTACATCTGTGCATGCGCCCTTATGAGGAAAGTCTGCAACTCCTTCAGCCCTCTGTCTAAGTCAGCCATAATCTCTGCTGGTTTTCACAGTTAGAGGTTGTGGAGATTTCTCTTTCTGACACTGGAACCCTGAGCTTAGGAGCTCATGTGGGGCCAGGACCCCTCACTCTTCTTTGGGGGACCACTGCAGCCACAATATTTTTCCAAATTCTCAAGCACCACACACAGGTGTGGGATTAGCTTGTTTTGCATCTCTGCCCCTTCTACCAGTCTCAAGGTGTCCCCTGTTGAAAGACTTCTGTTCAGCTAGACTTCAGGCAACTCCCAATGATGGCTATTCTGTAGTTTAGTTGTAATTTTGATGTGATTGTGAGAGGAAGTGAGCACAGTGTTTACTTTTTCCACCATCTTGAACAGAACTCTGTAATTATTTATTAAACAATTTAAAATTCCAGCAATTGAAATACATTTATTAGAAAATCTAAAATGAAAATAAGGATTATTTTTTACATTTGAAACTAATTAACTGTTGACTTTTACTATTGACTTTTACTATTTTCTCTACAGAGAAAATTCCATTTGAAATTTTTCCAAGATGCTTCATGAGCCCTAGCTCCATCATTTGTAAACATTCTGACCCTACATTGTCTCTAATTACTTTTTAGATAGACCTAAATATTGTCATAGGACAGTATCTAAAATATATTAGAATGTATGAAATTTTTTTGACATATTAAAGAGTGAACGAGATTACTATAAGTAGTTCTTTGGTCATATATTTTGGTTACCTATATGTTAGTTGTCTTCTCGGTATTCAAAATTTATCAAGGCATGAAATATTTAGAGAGCTTATAAAAATGTGAATTTCTAGGACCAACTTAATATTTATTGAATTAGAATCTGGGAACTGGGCATGGAGGCAGGGGATGTGTTGGGTATCTCCATTAAAAAGAATACTCCAGATAATTTTTAAGCATGCTAAATTCTGAGCATCACCTATCCTTAGTTCTCGTATTTGATTTATATTTGACATATAAAGGCTAAGACACAACCTTACTCCTTAAAAGAAATCCAATGTCCACAGATATGTACAAAGTACTTAGTGATTGAAGGCTCTGTAGGAGTCACATGTGAACAGAATCTTGAAAGATAAATAGAAATTCTACTATATAGTATTGTGGAAAGAAAGGCATCTAATGAATGAGTGAATACCTTTGCAAAGCTATGGCATTGCAAAAGGTGAAGAACATTTTTAAAAAATGAAGAGAAATTTGGTGGAACAGAGAATGAATCAGTGCTTCTGAAATTGGAGCATGTGAATCTCCTGGGGGCTTGAGGAAAATTCATATTCCTATACAACATAGCTGCACATGAATATATAAAGCAAATAGTAACCAACAAAAAGGAAGAAGGTGACAGTAATACAGTCATAGCAGGACACTTTAACACTCCACTGACATCAAGGGATAGATCTTTCAGACAGAAAAGCAACAGCAGCCTTAAATGACACATTAAATCAGATAGATTTCATTAATACTTTTAGAGCATTTCACCCAAAAGCAGAACATACCTTTTTTTTAAGTGCACATGAAAAATTTTCCAAAATAGGCCAAACGATAGGCCACAAAGCAAATCCCAATTAATTTAAGAAAATTGAAATACCAGGCATCTTCTCCAACTATAATGGTATAAAACTAGAAATTAATTGCAAGAAAAAACTGAAAAACACACAAACACATGGAGGCTAAATAACATGCTACTAAACAATGAATGGGTAAACAGTGAGATCAAGGAAGAAGTCAAAAGATACTTGAGACAAATAAAAATGAAAACACAACAAACCAAAATGCGTGAGACACAGTGAAAGCAGTTCCTAAGAGGGAAATTCATGGCAAGACAGGCCTACCTCAAGAAACGAGAAAAATCTCAAATAAGCAATCTTACCCTGAACCTAAAAGAACTAGGAAAAAAACAATGAACAAAGTTCAATGTGAGTAGAAGGAAGAAATAATAAAGACCAGAGCAGAAATAAATAAAATGGAGTCTAAAATAAAAGACAAAATATAAATAAAACCAAGAGCTGGTTCTTTGAAAAGAGAAAACAACATTGATAAACCTTTAACCAGACTCTTCAAGGAAAAAAGAGAGAGGACCCAAATAAGTAATATCAGAAATGAAAGAGGAGAAATGACAACTGATGCCTCAGAAATGAAATAAGATTACAAGAAAATACTATGAACAATTAATTATATGCCAACATATTGGACAATCTAGAAGAAATGGATAAATTTTTAGAAAAATGCAATCTTCAAAGACTGTCAAGAAGAAACAGAAAATCTTAATAGATGAAATATATACTAACAAAATTGAATCAGTGATCAAAAAACTCCCAGCAAAAAAAAAAGGCCTGGACCAGATGGCTTCACAGGTGAATTTTACCAACCATTCAAAAAAAAATTAACACTTATACCTCTCAAGCTATTTCAAAAAATTCAAGGAGGAAAGCTCCCAACGTCATCTTACAAGACCACCATTAGCCTGATTCCAAAACCAGAGAAAGACATTACAAAAAAATTTACAGGCTGATATCCTTGATAAACATAGATTCATAAATCTTCAACAAAATGTTAGCAAACTGAATTCAACAATACATGAAAAATATCATACACCATGATCGGATGGGGTTTATTTCTGGGATGCAAGGTTGGTTTAATATCCAAGAATCAATTAATGTGATACACCACATTAACAAATTAAAAGATAAAAAACATATGATCATATCAATAGATGCAGAAAAAGCATTTGACAAAATCTAGTATTCATTTATGATAAAAACTCTCAGCAAAGTAGAAATAGAGGAAACATACCTCAATATGATAAAGGCCATATATGACAAACCCACAGGTAACATTATATTCAATGGGAAAAGCTCAAAGTATTTTCCTTAGGACCAAGAACAAGACAAGAATGTCCACTTTAACCACTTTTATTCCACATAGTTTTGAAAGTTCTAGTCACATCTATCACACAAGAAGATGTAAAAGGACTTTCTGGTTGGAAAGGAAGAAGTAAAACTATCATTATTTGTAGATGACATGATACTATATATAGAAACTCCTAAGTATTTCACCTAAAATTTGTTAGAACTGATAAATAAATTCAGTAAAGTAACAGGATAAAATATTAATATTCAGATGTCAGTTGCGTTTTTACACACCAGTAATGAATTATTATTAAGAGAAATTAAGAAAACAATCTCATTTACAATAAAAATAAAACACCTAGGAATAAATTTGAAAAGCTGATAAAAGACTCGTACTCAGAAAATTATAAGACATTGAAGAAAGAAATTGAAGAAGATACAAATAAATGAAAGCATATACCGTACTCATAGATCAGAAGAATTAACGTTTTTAAAATGTTCATACTACCCATTGAATCTATAGATTCAATGCAATCTCTGTGAAAATATCAATGGCATTTTTCAAAGAACTAGAAAAGTTAATCCTACAATTTATATAGAACCACAAAAATAAACAAACAAATAAATAAACAAACAAAACAAAAACAAAAACAAATAGCCACAGTAACTTGAGAAAGAAAACTATAGTTGGAGATATCACATTACATGATATCAAACTATGCTGCAAGGCTATAGTAATCAAAATATCAATGTATGGCATTAAAATAGATACAGAGATAAATGGAACAGAATGAGAGCCCAGAAATAAACCTGCATGTATATTGTCAGTTAATCTATAACAAGACAAAAATATTCAATGAGGTAAAGACAGCCTCTTCAATAAATGGTGTTGGGGAAAAAAGGACAGAAATATACAAAAAAAATTAAACTAGACCAACTTTTATACCATATATAAGAATAAACTCAAAATGGATTAAAGATCTAAATGGAAGACTTCAAACCATAAAACTCCTAAAAGAAAACATAGGCAGTAAACTCTTTGACATTGTTCCTAGTAATATTTTTTCTGATATATTGCCTCAGTCAAGGGAAACAAAATAAAAAATAAACAAATGTAACTACATTAAACTAAGAAGGTTTTGCACAGCAAAGGAAACCATCAATAAAATGGAAAGACAACCTACTGAATGGAAGAAGATATTCACCAATGGTATCTTGATAAGGGGTTAATATCCAAAATTTATAAAGTACTCATGCAACCTAACATTAAAAAATAATGAAAGTAAAAACAAAAATAAATGAATGGGACTATATCAAACTAAAAAGCTTCTGCACAGCAAAAGAAACTGTCAACAAAGCAAGAAGGCAATTATCCCAATAGAAGAAGATACTTGCAAACAATGCCACCAATAAAAGCCTAAAATCCAAAATATGGAAAGAACTCATACAACTCAAAAACAAAAAATGAACAAACTGATTCAAAAATGGGCAGAGGACCTAAATAGACATTTCTCAAAAGAGGACATATTGATGGCCAATAAATATATGTAATGATGCTCAATGTTACTGACCATTAGAGAATTTGCAGATTAAAACCACAATGAGATACCACCTCTTACCTGTCAGAATGGCCATCATCAATAAATTAACAAACAATAAGTGTTGGCGAGGAGGTGGAGAAAAGAGAACCCTTGTGCACTGTTGGTGAAATTTCAAATTGGTTTACCCACTATGGATAACATTATGAAGGTTCTTCAAAAAATTAAAAATAGAACTACTTTATGACCCAGAAATTCCATTTCTGGGTATTTAACCAAAAACATTCCAAAACACTAATTCAAAAAGATATATGTACTCTTATATTCACTAAAGCATTATTTACAATAGCTAAAATATGGAAGCAACCTAAGTGCTCATCAATAAATGATTGGATAAAGAAGAGTTGGTACTTATATACAAGGAAATATTACTCGATCATAAAAAAGAATTTAATTTTACCATTTGCAACAACATGGATGGACCTTGAAGGTATTATGCTAAGTGAAAAACATCAGACAGAGAAGGACAAATACTACATGATCTCACTTATATGTATCTAAAGAACAATATAAATGATCAAATAAAACAGAAACAGACTCAAAGATGCAGATAACAAGCTGATTTTTTCAGATATGTAGGAGGTTGGGGGAGTGGTTGAAGAGGTGAGGGGATTAATAAGTACAAATTGGTAGTTTAAAATAGTCATGGGGATGAAAGTAAAGCATAGAGAATGTAGTCAAATATGGTAATAACCATTTATAGTGTCAGGTGGGTACAAGATTAATCAAGGGGAACTCTTCATAAACTATATGAATGTTTAACCACAATGCTATATACCTGAAACTAATATAAAATAATATTCAATGTCAACTGTAATTGAAAAAATAAATTAAAAGGGGGTATAATAATGGGGAATAAGAGGATCAAATCTTCAGTTATAAAATAAATAAGTCATGAGGATGTAATGTACAGCATAGGGAATATAGTAAATAATATTGCAATACTGTTGTACGATGTCAGATAGTTGCTGGACGTATCATGGTGATCACATTGTTAGATATATAAATGTTGAATAACTATGGTGTGCATCTAAAACTAATATAATATTAATTGTTAGCTATATTTTAATGAAAAGCTTTAAAGAAGAGGAAAGAAATAGCCCTATGATAGACTATTATGCAGTCAATTGAAAAAGAAAAAAGAAAATTTGTATCCCTGCACCCTATACCATTTCATTAATATTTTCAGAGCATTTTTACCCCAAAGCAACAGAATATACATTTTTTAAGTGCACATAGAAATCTTTCTTAGGTTGCCAGGAAAGATTATACACCACCAAATGCAACCATAAAATACCACCATAAAATACCACAAAGGTGTACTTTAGGAATCTAATTGCCAACAAATACAGGGGATTCTAACATGCAGCAATGTTTGCGTGCCACTTGCCAGATTGTTTTGCCTTTATTTTCTCATAGATCATTCTTTTAGGAATGATTGAATGTAAAGTAGTTATTTAAGCAGGCCCAAATCAACAGTGCTTACAAAAGCAATGTCAGACTAAAATTGTTTTTTTCCCCATCTTTATTGAAATATAATAGGCAATTAGTTGCTTGTATTTTCGTTGTACAAATCAATGAGTTTTTTCAATTAGAGTTGGCATACAATAATATACCAGTTTCAGTTGTATAACATAGCGACCAGAGATCCACATAACTCGTAAAATGATCACCCCACTAAATCTAGTACCTCTCTTCTCCTTACATATTTATTACATTATTAACCATCTTCCCCATGCTACACTCTACATCTCAATGTCTATTCTGCAACTATTCATTTGTAACTCTTCATCCCTTTGCCTTTCTCTTTGCTGATCCCCACAACCCTCCTCCCATCTAGTATCCTTCAAAATATTCTCTATATCTATGACTTTATTTGACTTATGTCTTTGTTGATTTTGCTGTTTAGATTACACATGTATGTGAAATAATTTGATAATTGTCTTTCTCTATCCGAATGATTTCATTCAGTGCAATATCCTCTAGGTCCATCAGGGCAATGTCTTTTCCCATCCTCTTCCATTTAATCTGTGTGTGTCTTTTAATCTGAAGTGAGTCTCTTGTAGGCAACATATGTAAGGATCTTGTTTTCTTAATCATTCAGCCACTTTATCTTTTGGTCAGAGCACTTAATTCTTTTCCATTTCAGATATCGTTGATAGGAATGTAGTTATTACCATTTTTATTCCTGTTTTTGATACATGTTTTTTCTTCTTAAAAGAAAAAAGTCCCTCCAACATTTCCTGTAATACTGGCTTGGTGATGGTAAATCCCTTTGGCCTATTTTTGTCTGAGAAGCTCTTTATCTGTCCTTCAACCCTCAATGATAGCTTTGCCAGATAAAGTATTCTTGGTTGTAGATCCTGTGTTTTCATCACATCAAATATTTTGTGCCAAGTCTTTCAGTTCTGCATAGTTTATTTTCAGAAATCAGCTGCCAGTCTTATGGGTGCTCCCTTGTAGGTAACTAACTGCTTTTCTCTTGCTGCTTTTAAGATTCTCTCTTTGAATTTAATCTTTGGCATTTTAATTATGATGTGTCTTGGTGTGGGCCTCTTTGGGTTCCTGGTTTTGAGAACTCTCTGAGCTTCCTGGGGTTTTATGTCTATTCCTTTTGCCAGGTTAGGGAAGTTTTTCATCATTATTTCTTCAAATAGCTCTTCAAAGTCTTTTTTTTTCTGGTACCCCTATGACATGGATATTTTTACTTTTACTTTTAATAGTGTCCTATAGATTCCTTAAATTGTTGTTATAGTCTTGGCTTCTTTTTTCTTGCTATTCCAATCGAGTGTCCTTGGCTTCCCCATCTTCTATGTAAGTCATTTGATCCTCTCCTTTATCCACTCTATTTCTTCCAATTAATGTACTTCTCATCTCAGATAGGAGACGAGAGGGAGAGGGGACTGGAGAGCCTATTTAAACAAATAGTTGATGAGAATTTCCTGAACCTGTAGAAAGAAGCAGATCTTCAAATCCAAGAAGCAAACAGAATACTCAATTATTTCAACCCAAAAAGGCCTTCTTCAAGACACATTATATTAAAATTATAAAAATAAGTAATGACAAGGAATTCTCAAAGCATTCAGGAGGAAGAAAACTGTAACTTATAAAGGACAACCCATTAGATTATCATCGGACTTCTCAGCACAAACTTTACAAGCAAGGAGAAAATGGAATCAAATATTCAAACTATTGAGAAAAAAAAAGAAATTACCAGTCAAGAATGCTATATCCAGAAAAACAAACAAACAAACAAATAAACAAACAAAAAAACTTCTTTATATATGAAGGAGAAATAAAGACCTTTACAAACATAAAAATGGTGAGGGAATTTTCCACCACAAGGCCCAAATTACAGGAAATACTGAAGGAAGTCATTCAACTTGAAGCAAAAGAACAAAAAATGTGCATAACTATAGTAAGATGACTAACAGGCAGACAGAAGCAAGAAAGTACAACTTTTATTATTAAGACAGAGTGTTATAAGCTTAAATAGTACATAAAGCCCCCCCCCCAACAAACACTTTAAAAAGAGAATACAATAGCTATTGCAACTAAGAAATGACGATTCCACATATATATAAATAATAAGAGACAGCAAAAGCAGAAAAGGGGAGGTAGGGAAGATCTGAATTTGCAAAGGAGAATAGAGATAAGGCGCATGCGGAAGAAAATGGACAACTGTATGCATATAACTATCCTTTATATAAACAATGGTAATCACACACCAAAAACACAAAACTGAGACACATAACTAAAACCATGAAACACCACAAAATTAAAATAACGGAAACATAAAGACAGAGAAACATTGGAGATACCGAGCTATCAGAAAACAAAAGATAAAATGGCTATAGAAAAACCTCATATTTTCAATAATCCCCCTAAATGTAAATGGACCGAACTCACCAATAAAAAAAGCACAGAGTAGAAGAGTAGATCAAAAAACAAAACCCAACCATATGGTGCCTTCAAGAGACGCATCTTAGCTGCAAAAACAATTATAGACTCAAAGTGAAAGAGTAGAAAATGACACTCCAAGCAAACGGCATCCAGAGAAAAGTGGGTGTTGCCATACTTATATCTGACAAAATCAATTTCAAGATAAGAAAGGTAACAAGAGATAAAGATGGACACTTCATAATCATAAAGAGACCATACATCAAGAAGACCTAACACTTATTAATATCTATGCTCCCAATCAGGGAGCACCAAAATAATGAAGTGACTACTAACAAAACTAAAGGGAGAAACAACAAAAAACAAAACTATACTAGAGAACCTAAAAGCCACATGTCAAATATGGATAGATCATTCATACAGAAAATCAGTAAGGAAATATCAACCTTAAATGACACATTAAATCAGCTGGACATATTTAATATTTAAAAGGCCTTTCATCCCAAAACACCACATAATTCATTCTTCTTTAGTGCACATGGAACATTCTGGAGGATACACCATATAATGAGACACAAAACTAGCCTCAACAAACTTATAGACTGAAGTCATACCAAGCATATTCTCTGACCATAATGCTTTCAAACTGGAGGTCAAATGTAAAAAGAAAACAGGAAGAACTATAAATATGTGGAAATTAAATAACATGGTACTGAAGAATGAATAGGTGATAGAATAAAAGGAGAGATCAAGAGATAAATAGAAACAAATGAGATGAAAGTACAACATATCAAAACTTTTAGGAGACAGAAAAGTGAGAATAAGAGGAAAGTTCATACCGTTACAAGCCTATATCAAGAAACAAGAACAATCCCAAATAAACAACTTAATATAACATCTTAAAAAAACTAGAAAATAAGAACAAATGAAGCCCAAAATCAGCAGAAAGAAATAATCAAATTAAATGATATTGAGAATAAAAAGTCAAAAAAGAATAAATGCAACAAAGAGCTGGTTCTTTGAGAAGGTTAATAAAATTGACAAATACATGGCTAGAATCACTAAAAAAAAAAGGACACAAATAAACGAAATCAAGGAGGAAAGAGGGGAAATGATGACAGACACCACAAAAATACAAAAGATCTTGCAAGAATACTATGAAAAAGTATATAATACCAAATTTAATAACCTAGAAGAAATGGACCAGTACTTAGAAAAATACAATCTTCCTACACTGAATCAAGAAGAACTGGAAAATATATATAGACTGATAAGCAGTATGGAAATTAAAACAATCATCAAAAACCTACCAAAAAGTAAAAGTCCAGGACCAGATGGTTTCATCAGTGAATTCTAACAAACATTCAAAGAAAATTTAATACCTATTCTTCTCAAACTTTTCCAAAAAGTTAAAAAAGTAGCAATACTTCATAACTCATTTTATGAAGGCAACATCACTCTGATACCAAAACCTGTTGAACACACACAAAAAAGAAATTTTTCTTTTTTCTCATTAACACAGATGCAAAAATCCTAAATAAAATACTAGTAAATCTAAAAGAACGACACTTTAAAATATTATACACCATGATCAAGTAAGATTCATTCCAGGAGCATGGGGATGGTTTAACATAGGCAAATCGATTAATGTGATATACCACATAAACAAAACAAAAAATAAAAATCATATGATCACATCAGTAGATGCAGAAAAAGCATTTGACAAGATACAACATCCTTTTATGATCAAAACACTTAACAAAATCAGTATAGAAAGAAAGTACGTTAACAAAGTAAAGGCCATATATGAGAAACCCACAGCCACCATTATACTGAATGGTGAAAACTAAAAACCTTACCTCTAAAATCAGGAACAAGACAAGGCTGTCCACTGTCTCCACTGTTATTCAATATAGTATTGGCAGTCCTAGGTAGAGCAATTAGGCAAGTGAAAGAAATAAAAGATATTCAAATTGGTAATAAAGAAGTCAAACCGTCACTTTTTGCAGATGACAGGATTTTCTATATAGAAAATCATGAAGAGTTCACTAGAAACTATTAGAAATAATAAGCAAATACAGGAAAGTTTTAGCATACAAAATCAATGTACAATAATCTGTCACGTTTCTGTACTCTAACAATCAATTTCAGAAAAAGAAATGAAAAGAATTCTTTTTGCAATTGCAACAAAAAGAATAAAATACCTAGAAATAAGACTAAAGAAGCATGTAAAGGACTTATACACTGAAAACCATAAGCCCTTAAAAAAAAATTGAAGAAGACACAAAGAAATAAAAAAAATAAAATAAAATAAATAACCCATGTTCTTGGATTGGAAGAATCAACATAGTTAAAATAGCTTTATTACCTAAAGCAGTCAGCAGATTGAATGCAATTCCCATCAAAATCTCAATAGCATTTTTTAAAGAAATAGAACCAAAAAAATCAGCAGATTCATATGGAAGTACAAAAGGCCCCAAATAGACAAAGCAATCCTGAAAATAAAGCTGGAAGTACTGCCCTGCCTGACTACAAATTATACTACAAAGTGACAATAATCATTACAATATGATATTGGCAGAAAAATAGACACACAGACAAATGGAACAGAACTAAGAGTCCAGAATGAAACCGCCGTATATTCAGGCAAATAATTTTTGATGAAGGAGCCAAAAGCATACAATTGAGAAAAGAAAGCCTCTTCAATAAATGGTGCTGGGAAAACTAAAATTCCACATGCAAAAGAATGAAATTAGACTGTTATCATCATATACCAAAATTAACTCGAAATGGATCAAGGGCCTGAATATAACACCTAAAACAGTTAAATTGCATAGAAGAAAACATAGGTACTAAACTCATGGATCTTGGATTTAAAGGATTATATGAATTTGACTTCAAAGGCAAGGGAAGTAAAATAAATAAATAAATAAATGAGTGGGATGCTATGAAACTAAAATGCTTCTGCACAACAAAAGAAATCATCAAGGCAAATCAGCAAGCATCCAAATTGGAAAATATATTTTCAAACAATTCCTCTGGTAAAGGGCTATTATCCAAAATATATTAAGACTTCATACAACTCAACAATAAAAAAACAATTAAAAAATGGTCAGAGGATCTCAACAGACACTTCTCCCAAGAAGGCATACAAATGGCCAACAGATATGAAAAGATGCTCAACTTCACCAACTATTAGTGAAATGCAAATCAAAACCACAATGAGATACCATTTCATACTTTAAAATTGCTATCTTCAACAGGACAAATAATAAGTGTTGGGGAGGTTGTGTGGTAAAGGGAACCCTCATACACTGCTGGCAGGAATGCAAATTGGTACAACCACTATAGAAAACGGTATGGATGTTCCTCGAAAAACTAAGAATAGAATTACCATATGACCCAGCAATCCCTCTTTTGGGCATTTATCCAAAAAACTTGAAAACATTTATCCACAAAGATATATGCACACTGATGTTCATAGCAGCATTGTTCACAGTGGCCAAGACATGGAAACAAACGAAGTGTCTATTGCTAGATTGGCTAAAGAAGCAGTGGTACATACATACAATGGAATATTACTCAGCCATAAGAAGAGATGAAATACTTCCATTTGCGACATGGATATATCTTGAGATAATCGTACTAAGTGAAACAAGTCAGAAAAAGCTAAAAATCACGTGATTTCACTCATGTGTGGCATGTAAAATTGAAATCAACAAACAAATATGACGAACAAACATTCATGGATACAGAGAGTGAATTAGTGATTACCAGAAGGAATGGGGGAAGAAGGAAGGTTGATAGGGTTAAAAGAGGTCAAATACTTAGTGATGGAAGAAAATCTAACTTCGGATGGTGAACAAATGATGCAATATATATAGTACATATTGTTGAATTGTACGCTTGAAACTTATTTGATTTTATTAATCAATGTCATGCCAATAATTTTTAATATAAAATAAACAATATATAAACTTACTTATATTTAAAATACTTGGCATTCCTTTTCTTTGATGGAAATATTTACAAATATGTTGTTTAATATTTACATTCAAAATAATATGTTTTTATTTTCTACATCAAAATAACTCCCTATATCCTATGAACCCCAAAGAACCTACATGCCTCATATACAGGATTTTAACTCCTTAATAAACTGACAAAGTCTGTATGAGAACATCAAAAGCACTGTACTCAATTGTAGATTACCTCTAATTAGACTTCTGACAAAATTTAAAAATTGTGACTCAAGAAATCACTTTGAATGATGGGCTACTTTTATTAACTATAGATAGTAAGAGTCATTAATTAAGGACAATGCATAATCTAAGTCTTCAAGGTGGAAATATACTTCATGTAATTATGGTTAATTCTTGCTCATCATCTTGCTCATGAGTTAAGTGGCTAAGTAAGTAAACAAGTAAAGCAAAATCTCAAAAATCAGCCTATGGCAATTAACTAATGCTTTATATTTGCACTCTCCTGGAGTTCCTAGATTCAATTATACATCAGATATGTATTAAGGACCACTTTATTTTGCATGGCACATGCAACATTCTATTCTTGCATTTGAGTACAGTCTACTGAAAGAGACCTCAAATTGAATTTACAGCTATGTTTATGTCTAAGTGCCATGATAGAGGTATGTATTACATGCCATAAAAACACAAACAGATGGGAAATAAACCAACTATGTCCCTCTAGAGTCACCAGGTAAAAGTAAATTAATAAGGTAAAATTTAAACACAAAAAGAAAATACGATAGGGGCATTATAGGTAAAGAGATCAGCATATGCAAAAGCCCTAGATATGTTTAGAGTATGGCTAGTAGTTTGGCATGGGGGAAGGAGTGGAAATAAAACTATAGTATGACTACAAGATACTTAGGATGTCAATTTGAAACCATTGAAGACTTTCAAGCAGAGATGAGATAACAATCATATTTGTATTTTACAAAAATTGTTGTGGCTTCAGGTTAGAGATTGAAATACAGGAGGGAGAATGATTTTACTTTCAAACATGTTAAATATGAAGCATCCGCAGGATATCAGGGAGAAATATTTAGTGCACAGTTGGGTGCAATAATTTCAAGCTTAGAAGAAAAGAGGTTGCTAGAGATACAGATTCCTATGGATTACATAGATGTAGATAGTATTAGCCAGGGAGAGTATGCATGCAAGAATATATAAGAATGATGACTTGGAAAGCAACAACCTTCAAGTATTGGGTAGGGAAAGAGGAGCCAGTAAAAATGATGAAGAACTAATGAGAAAGATAGAATAAGAAGAAAGAGAGAACTGTGTCATAGAAGGCATAAGAGAAGAAGATTTTCTGTTTGTTTGAATACCAGGTCTAAATGCTGCAGAGAAATCAAGTACAATGAGAAGCTAAGAAACAGAATTTAGTAGTTTCATGGAAATGATGAGGATAGAACACAGAATGCAATGGGTTAAGAATGTGAGAAATGGAGGCAATGAGCATAGTTTACTCTAACAAGAAGTTTGGCAGAGACTCATGGACATGGACAATGGACTAGTGGTTACCAGAGGGTAGGGGGAGACGGGGGCGGTAGACACAAGGGAAAAGAAAAAAAAAGGAAAAAAAAGGAAGAAAGAATTTAAATCATTTCTTCAATTAAAAATAAATTAAAAATAAAAATAAAATAAAATAAAACAAAACAAAATTAAATTAAAATTAAATTAAATTAAAAAAATAAGTTTGGCAGCAAAGAGAAAAATGGTAGTACATGGAATATTATAGGCATCCATTTAACCTTTGTGTAAGTGTGAATGGGAGAGAAAAATGATGGCACATGAAAAGATAGCCTGATTGATAAAAGAGAGTGTTTCCTTAATCTGAAGATCTTATTAAAACCAGATGTGACTGCCAATTACTAGAAGAAAATTGATTTTTGTTTGTTTTGCCAACAACGAAAAAGCTAAAACAGCATGTCTAACTCGTTGAAAATTATGAACAGTATACAAAGTTATAAGCAGAGTAGTTGTCCATGAAAAAGTAATTAACCTATTTATCATATCAGATTCTAAGAACAAGTGTCACAGGGCCATTACATGCTGTTTCCTCTACCGGAATTATCTTTTCTTCAGAGATAATCTTCTAATCTTCCCAGTGAGGCCATATTCTCTCTATGATACTATCATTACTATGGTGCCAAATGCCTTTCTTTCATAACTCATGTCCCATTTTCCACGGGATTGCTAAATTGTCTGCCTCCCCTAATTGACTGTAAATTATATGAGAGGATATAACAGGCTTGTCTTTACTCATCAACGTGACCTCAGTGCTTAGCACAGGCCCTGGAAAATAGTAGGCATTCAACAAATACTTGCTGAATGAAAGACCGAAGAAAGTTCTCAGTGATGTAAGAACTTCCTAAATTCTGAACCTTGCACTGGAACAGTGTCCATGACCTCATTGGCCCTCTTCTTTGAGGCAAGTGCAGATAAAGGTCAATTGAATTGAGAAAACTTATATCAGATTCTTGTTTCACAGAAGTCATCCCCAGGATCCATAATCCTTAGTTATTTTTTAAAGATTTATTGATGAATAGCTGAAAGTTTCACCTGGAATTTGGAAACTCCTTTTAGTTAATGGCACTTCCCAATAGCTTTCTAAAGACAGTTTGAATGTTAATTCTCATTAAATGGACACTATAGTACCTCTATCCCCAGAAGCAGCAGGGATTTCATGTAAGAGTAAGAAGGTTAAAATAAGGATTCTGAAGTAATGGAGATAGCAAGGAACACAGAAGTCAGTGTTTGAGTTAAAATTCTAGCTTCAAGGAATTATCTGGAAAGGATTCGAGATAGTGTGGAATGTAGAGGCTATGCACACCTCTTCTAGTGATCACACCAAAATTATAACCAAACTACAGAGCAACTAATACATGTAGTCACCAGAGGTATGGCTGAACAAAAGTCCTACAACCAGATCACTTCAAATAACAGGTCACCTCAAAAAGGAGAGACAGAGATGCGAGCCATCCTGATCACACAACCGCATGTAGTGATAGAGAATCGGGAAAGCTAACTTGGCTGCAGAGCCACCTCCCCCACCTAAGGAACAAGGGGTCCCGGTCACACACTGGGCTCCCCGGCCCAGGGTTCCAATGTCAGGAAGAGAAGTCTCCACATTTCTGACCATGAAATCAATGAAGGTTGTGACTGAATGAGACGGAGGGCTGTGGCAAGCGGAGACTTTCCAGCCTTACTCGATGATGGATTCGCTCACTCTAAACTCCAGCACTGGGGCAGCTGCTTGCGAGTGCCACAGACATATGGGGAAGCACTGAGCTGTCAGGCTTCACAGCGAGGTCTGGAGAGGAGGCTTGCTCCCGGACAGAGGTGTAGGCAGAACCACTTTTCCGTTGTCGAGCCCTCTCCTGCCTGCAGACACGGGCATCATCAACCTAGATAACACAAGTCATTCCGCCCATGGGATTCCTTAAGACTTCATCATTCCCAGCTTGTGGGGCCACCCAAACTGCTTCCAGTGATTTATTCAATACAAATAGACTGTCTTGGCTCCCGCTGCAAACTTTCATAAAATCAAGAGTTTGGAGAAACACAGCAGAGTGAGAAATGTCCCCAGATCTCTCCCCTTGAAAAACAATAAGCTGAACATCTAAAACTCAACAAAAAACACCCAAATTACACACCTGCACGTCTGAGTGTGGGATCTGTGCAAAAGAGCTACCACAGGTCAGGACCCCAGGTGTTGGGCAGTGGACTGGGAGAAATAAAGAAGCTGCTTTTTGTAGTCACTGAAGCTCCCTGTAGGAGGAGGGGGGAGGAGAGAAGGTATAGCTCTGCCTGGGAGTGCTGTGAGCTCCACGCAGAGAGCAGCAGGGCCCAGTCATCAGGGCAGACAGCAGAGAAGCAGGATGGCAGGGAAACAACAGTTGATTTTTACCAGCCATGGTTGCAAAACCAAGGTTGAACTGCAGCCTCTAACTCCAAACCCAGAGGGTACCACCCCCCATATTGTCCAAGACTGAACACCATGGAGCACCAGAGAATCTTAACAAATGCTACTGAAACTGTTACTAACACTAATGGGCACTAAGAAAAATGGTGCACGGGGATGTCAAAGGAAGTTTTATTTTTATAGTTCTAATAAGTAAGTTATAACATTTCATGCTCATTTACTAGTCCATCTCCATTAAAATTTATATTTTGACCTCTATGTACCTTATAGGTAGGCCTCACCCTGCTGCTTCACTGCCTGTTAGCAGCTGTTAATAAGCAAGAATCACAGCTTCCTTAGTGGCAGGTCTGGGGAGTGAGTAACAAGAAGAAAGGAAAAAACTGAGGCGGGTGTAAGGTGTAAGGAATATGTAATCTGGGGGGAAAGATTCCAGGTAAAGTCAAGGAGAGAAGACTGGAATGTGTGAGAGAGTATGAAATAATTGAGGCACTTGAAAAAGTTAAAGGTATACAGATTTTAAAGATCTCTTGTATTACATTAAGAAGTTAATTATTTTTAAAAACTGCCCTCAGTGGTTGAAGGGGACCTATATCCAGGGTCTGATCACACCCTCTAGTATGGAGACAGATAAAGCCACAGGAGAACTTCCAAGAGACAGATGAGGAGGCTGAGAAATTTCTTCTCCAACACACCTTTGCCTTCTTCACCATTTGCTGATCTCTGTCCAGCTCTTTTCCCTTCCATTTCTCTCCTCAACTCTTCATTTTTTTTCTATCACTCTGCTGACCTGTTTGTGAAGACTGTCTTAAAACTGTTGTTAAACCAATTCAATTAAGTTTTAAAGATCTTTTTGGATATATTCAATGATTCATGAATTGGGCGACATTCAATCTAACAGATAGAAAGGAGCTCCGAGGAGTTGTACAAAATGAAAGACATTATAGGCAGAAGGGAGCGAAGACAAAGAAGTCACACTAGGCAAAAAGTGGATTGATTATGGCAAGGTGACTTTCCTTTAGGGCAGGGATCCCCAACCACCACGCCACGAACTGGTACTGGTCCATGGCCTGTTTAGGAACCAGGCTGCACAGTAGGAGGTGAGCAGCAGGCTAGTGAGTGAAGCTTCATCTGTATTTGCTGCCACTCCCTAGTGCCAGTATCATCACCTTAGCTCTACCTCAAATCATCAGGCATTAAATTCTCACAGGAGCAACGGTGACTGGTGCCAAAAAGGATTGGAACCACTAGTTTAGGAGATAGCAGAGGTCTATCAAGAAAATTACATAACTAGTGCTGGAAGGTGATTCCTGATTAACTGGTTTAAGCTTTTATTTTGGGGAAAGTTGAAACTAATTAAGTCTAGGTTTGGTTATGTGGGGCTTAGCAAAAGTGACCTCATTTTGATCCTGTTTTCTTGTTCTCAAAGCTGCAAAGGGCAATAGGCAAATGCATTGTATTCTGCTTATTGCCTGTGGCCATGCATAAGTACTGAATATATCATGAGGTGAGCTATATTGGGTGTGAGCTCTCTGAATGTACACCTAAATTCTGTACACATGAAACCCACATAGTTTGTCAAGGACAAGGGTGGTGAGGGTAAAGATGGGAACACATTTAATCTGAATATAATAGTCAGAGAAACGAGATTAGCATATCCTGAAACACACAATATGCATGTAAAATGATCAGAGAATTACATTCGAAACATGGCAAAGTGAGAGATGTCCCCAGATCTCTCCCTTTTAAACAACAATAAGCTGCACATCTAAAACTCAACAAAAAAGACCCAACCTGCACAGATGCATGTCTGAGCAAGGGATCTACACATAAGAGCTACCACAGATCAGAACCCCAAGAGTCAGGCAGTAGACAGGGAGAAACAAAGAAACTACCTCTCACAGTTGGAGCTCCCTGCAGAAGGAGAGGGAGGGGAGAATGTGTGGTAGGATCCCTGAGCGGCGCTGCCTGAGAGATCTGTGAGCTCCACACAGCGGCATTGCCCAGGCTTCAGGGAAGAATGCAGAGAAGCGGGGACAGTAGAGAAGTGGAGACAGCAGAGAAACAACGGTTGATTAATATCTGACTTGGTAGCAAAACTCGAGGCTGAGCTGCAGTACTCATCCCCCAACCCAGAGGGCCCCTCTCACCATATGCTCCAAGACCCAAAACAGGGAAATCTGAGCAAATGCTACTTAAACTGTCACTAACACTGATAGAGATTGAGACTGAGAGAAACAAGTGTGATTGGATATCTATCTATAAGAAAAAAAAGGCATTATTAAGACTTTATATAAAGCAGGGATCCAAGAGGCTTAGACACCAAGAAAAGCACCTTTTTTTTTTTTTACAGCAGACTAAAGAGAGATCTTTATATAATAAAACTATATTTCTGGGGGAAAAAAATAAGCAGAATATACTTCCATTAATGACCAGGCAGAGAAATAGTCCATTAAACACCAACAACAACCAAGGTGACAAGGCAGCTCAGAAAGAAAAGAAAAATCTCAAGGAAATAAGTTTACAGACATTGAAATATGTAATTTAAAAGACAGAATTCAGGATGGTACTTCTGAAAAAACTCAATGAGATCGAAAATAATTTATATCAACAATTCCAAGAAATTGAAAAAACAACTAGATCAGCAGAAAGAGGTTTTTAGCAAAAAACTGAAATCCTCAAAAATAACCAAATAGAATGTCTGGAGATGAAGAACAAACTAAAAGATATGAAAAATTAAATAGCAAGCTGGGGAAAAAGAGTCAACCAAATGGAGAAAAATACCAGTTACATCAAAGACAGAAATCTGGAAATAAAACAGAAGGAAGAAGAGAGAACCCGAAGAATGAAAAATAATGAAAGAGAAGTTCAAGAAATAGCTGATACCATTAAGAGAGGAAACATAAGAATAATGGGCTTTCTCAAAGGGGAGGAAAAAGAGTAGGGATAAGAAAGTATTTTCAGACAAATAATTGATGAGAATTTTCAATCAATTATTTTCTTCAAGAATTTTCCATCAATTATATATAAGGAATGAACTAGAGCTTGGAATTCAAGAAGTCAACAGGACACCCAATTATCTCAATCAAAAAGGTCTTCTCCAAGACACATTGTATTAATATAAAAATCAATGACAAAGATTGAATTCTCAGGGCAGCCAGGGAAAAGAAGACGGTAACGTATAAAGGAAAACCCATTAGATTGTCGTCGGACTTCTCAGCACAAACTTTACAAGCCAGAAAGAAGTAGAATCAAATATTCAAACTATTAAATGAAAGGAGCTACCAGGCAAGAATAATGTATCCAGCAAAGATCTCCTTTAGATATAAAAGATAAATAAAGACCTTTCCAGACATACAAAAATTGAGGGAATTCTCCACTACGAGGCCTGCACTACAGAAAATACTGAAATGGGTCAGCTCACCTAAAACAAAATGACAGAAACAAACAAACAAACAAACAAACAAACAAACATAATTAGAACAAAAGTGACTATCAGGCAAATAGAAGCAGAGGAGTGCAAATCTTACTAAGAACAGGACATTATAACCTTAAACAGTAAGAAGAGATTTGCTATAGCAAGATAGTAATGAACGTTCAGCATATATAGAGACAAATGGAAACAACAATGACTGAAGGGGGTAGTAAAAAGATCCAAATTTGCAAAGACGAATAGAGGTAAGTCAGGCACAGATGAAAATGGATGACTGCATATATATAACTATCTTCTACATATTCATAATGGTAACCACACACCAAAGATTCAAAACTGATTTATAGAACATAAAACAAGAAGAACCAGAGAGAAAACCCACAAAGCCAACCAAAATAAAGAAAACAGAAACATAAGGACAAGAAAGCAATGGAAACACCAAGCTACCAGAAAGCAAAAGATAAAATAGCTATAAGAAGATCTCATATTTCAATAATCACCCAAAATGTAAATGGACTGAACTCACCAATAAAAAGGCACAGAGTTGCTGATTGGATCAAAAAACAAAACCCAATCATATACTGCTTCCAGGAGACACAGCTCAGTTTCAAAGACAAATATAGTCTTAAAATGAAAGGGTGGAAAATGATATTTTAAGCAAATGACATTCAGAGAAAAGTGGGAATAGCGGTACTAATATAGGACAAAAGAGGCATTAAATGAAAAAGGTAAAGAAAGATACTGAGGAACAATTCATGATGATAACCTGAATCATACACCAAAAAAACATAACATTTATTAATATCTATGATGCAATCAGTGAGATCTGAAATATATAAAGCAATTACTAATAGAACTAAAGGAAGAAACAGACCAAAACACTATCATAGCAGGGGACTTAAATACCCCACTGTCATATATGGACAAATCATCCAACCAGAAAATCAATTATTATTTTAAGGAAATAATATCCCTAAAAGACGCATTAAACAAACTGGACATAATTGACATTACTGAGCCTTTAATTCCAAAACAACTGCTTATACTTTCTTTTCTAGTGCACATGGACCATTCTCAAGGACTGACCACATACTGGGACACAGAGATAGCTACAGATATAAGAGGATTGAAATCATACCAACCATATTCTATGATCATAATGCTTTGAAACTAGAAATTAACTGTAAAAAGAAGTGGGAAAAACCATAAATACATAGAGATTAAACAACATGCTACCGAAGAATAACTGGGTCAGAGAAGAAATAAAAGGACAGATAAATAGATATATAGAAACACACGAGAATGAAAGTAAAACATATCGAAACTTTTGGGAGACTGAAAAAGTGGCAATAATAAGAAAATTTATATCATTAAAGGCCTATTTCAAAAACCAAGAACGAGCTCAAATAAACAATGCTTCATCTTAAAGCAAGAAAAGGAAGAACAAATGAAGCCTAAAGTCAGCAGAAAGAAAAAAATTAATCAAAGTTAGAGCAGAAATAAATAAAATTGAAAAATAAAAAACAAAACAAAACAACAACAACAAAAAACAATAGAAAATAAATGAAACAAAGAGTTGTTTCTTTGAGAAGGTTAATAAAATTGACAAACTCTTGGCTAGAATCACTAAAGAAAAAAAAGAAAGGACACAAATCAACAAAATTAGAAATGAACAAAGGGAAATGATGACAGACACCGCACAAATACAAAGTATCGTACAAAAATACTGTGAAAAATTATATAACACCAAATTTAATAACCTAGAAGAAATGGACTAGTACTTAGAAAGATACAACCTTCCTAGACTGAATCAAGAACTGGTAAATCTAAATAGACTGATCAGTAGTATGAAATTTGAAACAATCATAAAAAAGAAATACCAAAAATTAAAAGCCCAGGACCAGATGGCTTCACCAGTGAATTCTACCAAATATTAAAAAAAAAAAGAAAAAATTAATACCTATTCTCTTCAAACTCTTTCCAACTCATTTTATGAGGCCAATATCACCCTGATACCAAAACCTGGTAAAGAGAACACAAAAAATGAAAACTACAGACGAATATCTCTCATGAACACACATGCAAAAATCCTAAATAAAATACTAGTGAACCGAATACAACACATATTCAAAAGATTATACACCACGATCAAGTGAGTTTCATCCCAGGGACATAGGTATAGTTCAACATACACAAATTGATTAATGCGATATACCACATAAACGAATAGAAAATAAGAGTCATATGATCATATTAAAAGATGCAGGAAAAGCCTTCAACAAGATACTGCACCCATTTGTGATCAAAATACGCAACAAAATTGGTATAGAAGGAAATATCTTAATATAATAAAGGCAATATATGACAAGCCCTCAGCCAACATTATACTTAATGATGAAACCTAAAATCTTTCCCTCTAAGTTCAGGAAAAAGGCCAGGCTGTCCACTATCCTCACTGTTATTCAATATAACATTGGAGGTCCTAGCAAGTGCAATCAGGCAAGAGAAAGATATAAAAGGCATCCAAATAGGAAACGAAGACATCAAACAGTCACTATTTGTGATTGACAAGATTCTCTATATACAAAATCTTAAAGACTCCACAAGAATACTACTAGAAATAAGAAGCAAATACAGCAAAGTTTCTGAATAAAAAATCAATGTTCAAAAATTCATAGCGTTCCTATACTCTAATAATGAATTGTCAGAAAAAGAAGTGAAAAAAATAATTCCTTTTGCAATTGCAACACAAAGAATAAAATACTTAAGAATAATTCTACAGAAACATGTGAAGGACTTATATAATGAAAACTATAAGATCCTATTAAAAGAATTCGAAGAAGATACAAAGAAATGGAAAGATATTCTGTGTTCTTGGTTTGAAAATAACAACATAGTTAAAATGAACTTATTACCTAAAACATTATACAGGTTTAATGCAATCCCCATCAAAATCCCATTGGCATTTTTAAAAGAAATAGAACAAAAAAATCATCGGATTTGTATGGAAGCAAACAAGACCCCAAATTGCCAAAGCCATCCTGAGAAAAAAGAATGGGGTTGGAAACATCACACTGCCCGACTTCCTATTATACTACAAAGTGACAATAATTAAAATGGCATGATATTGGCAGAAAATCGGACACATAGACCAGTGGAACAGAATCAAGTGTCCAGGAGTATACTTATATTTATATGGGCAAATAATTTTTGACAAAAAAAGCCAAAACATACAGTGGAGAAAGGAAAACCTCTTCAATAACTGGTGCTGGGAAAATTGGAAAGTCACCTGCAAAAATTAAACTAGTCTATTATCTTTCACCACACACCAAAAGTAACTCAAAATGGGTTAAGTACCAGAATATAAGACCTGAAACAATAAAATGCATAGAAGAAAACATAGGAATGAAACTCATGGACCTTGGACTTAAAGAGAATTTTATGAATTTGACCTCAAAGGCAAGGAGAGTAAAAGAAAAAATAAATAAATAGGACTGCATCAAACTTAAAAGCTTCTGCACAGCAAAAGAAACCATCAACAAGGTAAAGAGACAACCATCTAAAAGTAAAACATATATTTGCAAGCAATCTTCCCATAAGGGCCTAATATCCAAAATATACAAAGAACTCAAACAATCCAATCAAAAAGTAGGTAGAGGACCTGAATGTACACTTCTCCCAAGAAGACATACAAATGGCCAACATACATATGCAAACATGTTCATCATTGCTAGGTATTAGAGAAACACAAATCAAAACCACAATGAGATACTGCTGCATCCAGCAAGTGGTAAATCATGCCACATCCAGTGCAGCCCTAGAAAATAAATCTGAGTAGGAACGGTGGGAGATTAAGAAAAGAAAGACAGAAATCAGAGATCAGGAGGTTCACTGCCCACTGATGGTGGGCAATGATGCAGTTTTATTTTTGCAAGCTGCTTTTATACAAGAACATACTAGTTGGCATAAGCAGTTTTCCTTAGACATAATAACACTGTTCTACTTTTCCGAAGCCATATCTTCTCATGACTTTCAACTTGTCTGCCTGCAGCTATGTTTACACTTTCATGTTCTCAGAAGGAGTTTGCTGAGGCGTGGTAACCCTTTGTTGCCCTCGCTGGTTGCAAGGACCTTGTCGGCTTACAACCTACTCTCCACAAGATACCATCTCAAACTTATTAGAATAGCTGTTATCAACGGGACAAATAATAATGGTAGATAATTAGTTAAGCACGAGCCACTGAAGCCATGGCCCAGGTCTGTGACCAGAAGCTTGAAGACCTTCCTTAAGTACCTCCCAGAAATACCTCCCTTTTAGAGTTATAAATTAGCCTAAATCCTAGAGCACAAGGCCTTAAAAGTTGCTGGCTAAAGAAGCTCCAAATGTGTGTATGGAAAGTACTGCCCATAACTTCATCCTCTTTTTACCATCATTATAATATCATGACTATACCTGGAAGTCCATGAGTCTAATTATAACAGACTGAATTCTGTGTAAGCACATACACAGTAGGCAAAGTGTTATATAGCAGACAACTGTCAGTAAAGGTGACCTCACATACAGATCATCTAGATCCTCCCATCATGGCCCAAATATAAATAAACCATCCCATTTCTGCATTGTTACAGCTCTCCTGGCTGGAAACCTGCCCCTTCCTTTGGGGCATACTATCTTATCTCTTAAATTCTACAAGGCTGCAGCCTTCCTTAGTGGGGACCCATCTTCTTCTAAATTATTTTTTCAATAAATCTTACTTTTTCTAAATCTCACCAATCTGTAATTCTTTGCTGCTTTGGTGGGGAAAAACTGAGAGACAACAACACACAACGCCACTGTCCACTATCCTCTTCCCCCACAGCGCTGGGGCGACAATGGATTTCACATCACCTCAGTGGTGATAATAATAAGTGATGGAGAGGATATGGAGAAAAAGGAACCTTTATACACAGCTGGTGGGACTGCAAATTGATACAAAGACTGTGGAAAACAGTTGGATGTTTCTCAAAAACTAAGAATTTATCTACCATATGATCCAGCAATCTCTCTTCTGGGTATCTGAGTGTTCTACAATAGATGATTGGATAAAGATGTGGTACATACATACAATGGAATATTACTCAGCTATAAGAAAAGATGAAATCCTGCCATTTGCAACAACATGGATGGTTCTTGAAATAAATATAGTAAGCGAAATAAGTCAGACAGAAAAGGTTGAAAAGCAACAAACAAACACGACAAACAGAGACTCGTGGTCATGGACAGTGGACTAATGGTTAATAGAGGAAAGGGTGAGGGAAGGATGAGATAGATAGGGGTAAAAGGGGTCAAATATGTGGTGATGAAAGACATCTATTGGGATGAACACACAATACTGTGTGTATATAACTTACTGTTTAATTGTACACTTGTAACATTCTATTTTGTTAATCAATGTCACCTCCCAAAAAATAAATAAATTTAAAAATGAAAAAGAGATAATGCAAATATTCACCTCCCCGAAAAGAGATTTTCTTAATCTATTGTATATAGGACTACTTCAAGGACTATCATTCTAAAAGTCAGTACCACAGTTCCAAATTAGAGTTAGATATTTTTTTCCTTTACCTCCCAAGGAGCAACTTCATTAGCAGACAGCCAAACGTATAACATCTAAAGCATTGAAACAGTCTTATGTGGTATATATCCTCAGTAGCTTTATTTTGTAAGTGGAGAAATTAAAGCACAGAGAGAGACTAAGTAACTTGTTCGAGACCATGCAATAAAGTGTAAAGTCAAATGCTGATAGTCTGATAGTCTGGCTCCAGAGGCCAAGCAGTTAAACTGCTGAGTAGTAGTTGGGAACAAGAGAGCTTAGAAGCAGAGACCAGTTAGGAGGCCAAAGTCAGAATGAAAGATAATAAATATTTGAAATGGTGATAGATACATTTGGAATTTAAAAGATTTATCAAAGAAGTTGCAGAAGAATCAGTAGAATTCGATAACTGATTATGTATGAAGGATGGGGGAAAGGTATTTAAGTTGACAGAGGTTTCAAGTCTGAGTAATTCGGTAGTGATATTAACTAATAAGGAAAGATGAGTTCAGTTTTAAATGCATAAAATTAACATATCTTGAGGATATATTGTATATAAATGCCTAAAATACAAATAAAAGTATAGGCCTGAATCCAAAAAAAAAAAAAAGGCTATCAACACAATTTTATGAATATATATGTACAGAAAATTGATCTGGGAACTGAATCTTTGAAAGAATCTATGATGAGTGGGTAGAAGGTGAGTCAGAAAAGGAAAATTTATCAGTGTTTATCAGAGAGATAAGTGGAGAATCATGAGAGCTTAGAGTTCCAGAAACCAAGAAAAAGAAAACTTTCCAACAGGAGGCAGTATTGAAAAGTATATAATGTTGCAAAGGAATTGAAGCAGGATGAGAACTGAGAAGATGTCATTGTACTGTCTGAACGGTTTGAAAGAGTAGTTTCATTAAAGTGGTGAAGGCAGAAGATATATTACAAGTTGTTGAGAATAGAGAAATATTAGTGGAGATATGAAATGAATAGTGCTAGGTAGGTATTAGACTAATTGGCAGGGGGGATATCTTCGTAAATTATATAAATGTCTAACCACTATGCTGAACACCTGAAACTAATATAAAATAATATTGAATGTCAACTATAACAGAAAAGTAAAAATTAAAAAAAAATTGAAAAGATGATACAGCAATCTTTCGAGACATTAATTCAGGAAAGAAATGTGAGTGATAAAGCACAGTTTTAGGAGAAAAATGAATCAAATAAGGACTTCTTTAAGCCATTGAATTTTTAAACACATGTGTAGACAGAGATAGAGGAATAAGTGGAGAGAAGGATTCAAAATAAAAAATGGAAGAAATAATTCATTTCCTTTCTTCAGAAGAAATGAGAGCACGGCTAAGATCACAAGGATATAAAGACATCAAGATCGATGTTTTCCAAATGCTAGTTCATGAGCTGATTTCAAAAAGACAGCATCAGAATCATCCCAGGAGATTATCAAAAAGATTGTTGCCTGAGATTAGCCCTTACAGGTTCTAATTCAGTAAGCCTTAGTTACTGCTTAAAAATCTGTATATTTAAAAAGCCGCTCAAGCAAAACTGTTGCATAATCATAGAGCAGTGAACCTCACCTTCATCAGATCAATATCTCTTTGCCTTAATGAATATTTTTGTAATGCCCTCTTTGTAAAAACCATCAATACTATTAACTCATGTTTATACGAAATTTCAAAATATCAATGTAATAGCTTAACTAAAACGTAAAAAAGAAATACCAGGTAAGGGATTCAAAATATGATAATACATAAATGTAATATATCACATGTTTCAATATGTAAGTGTTTGGACATGAATATACTGAAAAATATAATGAAAAATCAGATGGTTGTACCTACTTCAAATGAAGAAGTTTGAATTTAAGAAAATATTGAACTGAATATTTTCACTACTTATTTATACTTAACATTTTAAAATAAGGGCTATAGAAATATATCTATAGACTTACCATGAATGTGACAAAATTGCTGTGGATGTGTCAACTACAAATACAGATTAATACAGGGATGTTGTATTGACAATTCAAATACCACAAGTGAGCATTAGCACAGATGACATGATATTTGTAAATAGTAAACAACCCTGGATGAAGTTCTAAACAAAACAAAGTAAGAGCTTCCTTTGGTTTACACAGTAGTTGCATTTCTGTGAAAGTCATCATATATTAGAAGTGTACAAAAATAGTTGGCATTCATATAAAAAATCAAGTTATATTCTAGGCCCAGATAATTTTAGGTTTTTCCCTAAATGAATGTCTGAGTGAGGCACTTGAAAGCCATTTGAAATATAGGAGAAAATCTTCACTGTGTAGGCTTGACCCATGTATTGCATAGTATCTAGTATGCTTGGCTCCCATTCATTAAATTCCAGTATCATCACCCCAAAAAACACTGTGACAACCAAAAGAAAATGCAATCTCCTCCATTTCTAAAACATCTAGGAATGATACTGCCCTGGATAACCTCCGCTCCAAAGGAAGATAATAGAGGCTGCAAGATTAAGTGCTTCAAGAACTTAAGAAATCATAACAATGGGGGGAAATGGATGAATGTTAAACAGTTTGTGAGGTCTGTGAAGAAATAGAGAAAATAGGCTTCACCTAAAGGTATTTAAATTTTCCAAGAAAAGTTTTCAACATTGTACCAGCAAATGTACTTACTTTTCACTTGAATAAATTTAACTTGCCATACAATGCTAGCTTTTATGTAGACTTGTGTCACATTTGAACTTTAACGAAAAGCAATCCATATGCTTAAGAATTTATAACCAAAGGAAAGTTTCCGAGCATTACCAGAAATGAGCTTTTCCAAATGAGGTTTTGATATTTGGGAAATTGTGACCAGCAATGTTATAATTAAGCTGATTAAAATAGACTAGAATAGAACATATCAGAGTATAATAAGTGTAAGTATTATTTTGTCAAGTGTTTATTTCAGGCGTGTGTATATGTATGTGTGTATATAAGTATGTGTATTGGATATGATGCAAACTGTATTTTCTAGGGGTCAGTACAAACAGGTCTGGGAAACACTAAGTTAGATGGTTAGGTTAGGATTCGGAATACAGGAGATCATTCACAACAAGACTGTAGCCACCTAACATAGTGGTCTTTGGTATATTTGTTAGGAACAAGACTTTAGAGTCAAAGAGAACAGGGTTTGAGTTCCAGCTATATCACTGTTATGTGACTATAAGCAAATTGCTTAACTCTCTTAGTCTTAGCTTCCTTATCTATAAATTGAAGATAAGAATGTTATATGATTTTTATAATTAAATTAGATAATGAACATAAAATGCTTAATATACTCTTTGACACAGAGTAAGCAATAAATGGTAGCTGCTATTGTTATTTTAAAAAATCACTAACATATAAGGTTTGCCTTGTAGGCTAGCAAAATATGAGATATAAATGTCATGTGTTTAAATGTGTCAAATGTTTTCTTCTTTTTCTAGAGAAATTCTTTGAAATGTCTGAAGCTATCATATATGTACTAATCATCCATTGTTGTGTAACAAATTGCTCTAAATTTTAGCACCTTAAAACAACAAACATATTATTTCACACAATTTCTGACAATCAAGAATCTAGAATTAGTGTAGCTGGATGGTTCTGATTCAGGGTCTCCCATAAGATGGTAGTCAATCTATGATCAATGATGTACTCTCTAAAGGGGTTGAAGTATGCACTTACAAAAAATCACACTTATAAAACTGTTGGCAGGAGGCTTCAGTTTCTCATCATGTGGGCTTTTCCATAGACCTGCTCATGACATGGCTTCCCCCAGAGCGTGTGATCTGAGATAGAGACAAACAGACGGTGAGGACAACAAAGATGGAAGCCTGTGTCTTATATAACTTAATCTGTGAAGTGATATAACATCACTTCTGCCATATGCTCTTGGTCGCAAAGTCTAATCCTGGTACAATATGAAATGAGACTACACAAGTGTGTAAATACCAGGAAGCAAAGCTCATCATTGGGGGCCATTTTGGAGGGTGGCTATCACAATATTTATTGAATGTTCATCTTCTTCCAGTAAATAGTTTTTAAATTTCTTTAATGTGAAACATCCCAATTTTATTTTATTTTTTCTCCAACTTTATTGAAGTATAATAGACAATTTGTTACTAATTTGCATTGTACAAGTCAATGAGTTTTTTTAATTAATTAATTTTTTAATTGAAGAAATAATTTAAATTTACTTTCCCCCATCTACTTCCCCACTCTCCCCTCCCCCCTTTCCTCAGGTAACCACTAGTACATTTTCCATGTCCATGAATCTCTGTTTGTTTGTCCTGTTCATTTGTTGCTTTTAGGTATATGTCACACATATAAGTGATATCGTGTGGATTTCAACGTTTTCAGTCTGGCTTATTTCACTTAATATGATTATTTCAAGGTCCATCCATATTGTTGCAAAAGGCAATATTTCATCTCTTCTTATGGCTGAGTAATATTCCATTGTATATATGTACTACAGCTTCTTTAGCCAATCATCTATCGTGGAATACTTCAGTTGCTTCCGTGTCCTGGCCATGTGAATAATGCTGCTATGAACAACAGTGTGCAAATATCTTTTTGGATATGAGTTTTCAAGTCTTTGGGGTAAATACCCAGTAGAGGGATTTTTGGATCATATGGTAGATCAATTCTTAGTTTTTTTGAGAAAACTCCATACTGTTTTCCATAGTGACTGTACCAATTTGCAGTCCCATCAGCAGTGTATGAGGGTTCCTATTCATCCACATCCTCTCCAGGATTTGTTATTACTTGTCCTGTTGATTATAGTGATTCTAATAAGTGTGACATGGTATCTTATTGTGGTTTAGACTGGCATTTCCCTAACAGCTAGCAATATAGAGCATCTTTTCATATATTTGCTGGCAATTTGAATTTCCTCTAGGGAGAAGTGTCTCTTCAGGGCCTCTGTCCATTTTTTTTTTTTATTTAATCTTTTGTTTTTTGCTGTTGTTGTTATTGAGTCATATTAGTTCTTTATATATTTTGGATATTAGGCCTTTATCGGAGGCATTACTTGTAAATATAATTTCCCATTCATATGGTTGTCTCTTTACATTGTTGACGGTTACTTTTGCTGAGCAGAAGCTTTTTACTTTAATGTAGTCCCATTCATTTATTTTAGCTTTTACTTCTCTTGCTTTTGAGGTCAAATTCATAAAATCCACTTTAAGTCCAAAGTCCATGTGTTTAGTTCTTATGTTTTCTTCTATGCATTTTGTTGTTTCAGGTCTTATATTCAGATCCTTAATCCATTTTGAGTTAATTTTGGTGTGTGGTGATAGACAACAGTCTAGTTTCATTCTTTTGCAGGTGGCTTTCCAGTTTTCTAGCACCATTTATTGAAGAGGTTTTCCTTTCTCTACTGTATGTTTTGGCTTTTTTGTTGAAAATTATTTGCCCATATAAATATGGGTTTACTTCTGGACTCTCAATTCTGTTCTAATAGTCCGTGTGTCTGTTTTGCTGACAATACCATGCCATTTTGGTTACTGAGCTTTGTAGTATAATTTGAAGTTGGGCAAAGCGATGTCTCTAGCCACATTCTTTTTTCTCAGGATGGCTTTGACAATTTGGGATCATTTGTGCTATCATACAAATCTGATGATTTTTTGTTCAATTTCTTTAAAAATTTCCAATGAGATTTTGATGGGGATTGCATTAAATCTGTATAATGCTTTAGGTAATAAAGTCATTTTAACTATGTTGATTCTTCCAGTCCGAGAACACAGAATATGTCCTTTAATTTCTATCTTCTTCAATTCCTTTTAACAGAGTCATAGGTTTCATTATGCAGGTACTTCACATGTTTCATTAGATTTATTTCCAGTTATTTTATTCTTTTTGTTGTAATTGCAAAAGGAATTATTTTTCCACTTCATTTTCTGACTCTTCGTTATTAGAGTATAGGAATGCTATGGAATTTTGAACATTGATTTTATATCCATAAACTGTAATGTATTTGCTTCTTGTTTCTAGTAGTGTTCTTGTGGAGACTTTAAGGTTTTATATATAGATAATCATGCCATCCACAAATAGTAACAGTTTGACTTCTTCTTTTCCTACTTGGATGCCTTTTATATCTTTCTCTTGCCTGATTGAACTTGCTAGGATCTCCAATGTTATATTGAATAACAGCAGCGATAGTGGACAGCCTTGCCTTGTTCCTGATCTTAGAGGGAAGGTTTTTAGGTTTTCATCATTAAGTATAATGTTGGCTGAGGGCTTGTCATATATGGCCTTTATTATATTAAGGTATCTTTCTTCTACACTGATTTTGCTAAGTGTTTTGGTCATAAATGGGTGCAGTATCTTGTTGAAGGCTTTTCCTGCATCTTTTGATATGATCATATGATTTTTATTTTTTAATTTGTTTATGTGGTTTATTGTTTATTTATGAATCAATTAAATCACATTAATTGATTCGCATATGTTGAACTATTCCTGTGTCCCTGGGATAAAGCCTACGTGACCCTAGTGTATAATCTTTTTAATACATTGCTGTATTCGGTTCGCTAGTATCTTATTTAGGATTTTTGCATCTGTGTTCATGAGAGATATTGGTCTGTAGTTTGTGTGTGTGTGTGTGTGTGTTCTCTTTACCAGGTTTTGGTATCAGAGTAATATTAGTCTCATAAAATGAGTTGGGAAGGATTGCCTCCTCTTCATTTTTTTTGGAAGAGTTTGAGGAGAATAGGTATTAAATCTTCTTTGAATGTTTGGTAGAATTCACTGGTGAAGCCATTTGGTCCTGGACTTTTACTTTTTGGTAGGTTTTTGGTGATTGTTTTAATTTCCATACTGCTCATCAGTCTATATATACTTTACAGTTCTTGATTCAGTCTAGGAAGGTTGTATTTTTCTAGTACTGGTCCATTTCTTCAAGGTTATTATTTTTGGTGTTATATACTTTATTATAGTATTCTTTTATGATCCTTTGTATTTCTGTGGTGTCTGTCATCATTTCCCTTCTTTCTTCCCTGATTTTGTTTATTTGTGTCCTTTCTCTTTTTTCTTTACTGAGTCTAGCCACGGATTTGTCAATTTTATTAACCTTCTCAAAGAACCAGCTCTTTGTTGCATATATTTTTTCTATTGTTTTTGTTTTGTTTTCAATTTCATTTATTTCTGCTCTAATGTTGATTATTTATTTCCTTCTGCTGACTTTAGGCTTCATTTGTTCTTCCTTTTCTAGTTTTTAAAGATGAAGTGTTAAGTTGTTTATTTGGGTTCATTCCTGTTTTGGGAGGTAAGCCTGTTATGATATGAACTTTCCTCTTATGACCACTTTTGCCATGTTTCAAAAGTTTTGATATGTCGTACTATCATTATCATTGATTTCTATATATTACTTGATCTCTGTTTTATTTCTTCTCTGACCAAGTTATTCTTCAGTAGTATGTTGTTTCATCTCCATGTATTTGTGGTGCTTCCTGATTTCTTTTTGCAGTTAATATCTAGTTTCAAAGCATTATGATCAGAGAATATGGTTGGTATGATTTCAACCCTCTTATATTTGTTGAGTCTATCTCTATGTCCCAGTATATGGTCAGTCCTAGAGAATATTTCATGTGAAGTAGAGAACAATGTAAAACAGCTGTTTTGAGATGAAAGACTCTGTAAATATCAATTATGTCCAGTTGGTCTAATGTGTCATTTAAGGATGTTATTTCTTTATTGATTTTCTGTTTGACTGAGCTGTTCATATCCAACAATGGGATATTTAATCCCCCTACTATGATAGTGTTTTGGTCTGCTTCTCCCTTTAGTTTTGTTAGTAATTGCTTTACATATTTTGGGGCTCCCTGATCGTAAGCATAAATATTAATAAGTGTTATGTGTTCTTGGTGCACGATTCCCTCAGTATCTTTCTTTACATTTCTTATTTTGAAGTCCATTTTATCCGATATTAGTACCACTACTACCACTTTTCTTTGAGTGCCATTTGCTCGAAATATCATTTTTTAACCTTTCACTTTGAGTCTATATTTTTCTTTTGAACTGAGATGTGTCTTCTGGAGGCAGCATTTGGTTGCTTTTTGTTTTTCGATCCAATTTGCATCTCTGTGACTTTTATTGGTGAGTTCAGTCCACTTACATTTATGGTGATTATGGAAATATGGGGTCTTCTTATAGCCATTTTATCTTTTGCTTTCTGGTAGCTCGGTGTTTCCATTGCTTCCTTATTCTTCTGTTTCTGTTTTTTTTTATTTTGGTTGGCTTTTGTGGGTTTTCTCTATGATCCTTCTTGTTTTATGTTATATACTTCAGTTCTGAATCTTTGGCATGTGGTTACCATTATGGATATGTAAAGGATAGTTATATATATACAGTCATCCCTTTTCTGCTGCTCGTGCATTATTTCCATTTCCCTTTTTGAATTTGGATCTTTGAATCCTCCCCTTTTCAGACATTGGTGTCTCAATTTGTCTCTACGTATGCTGAACATTTGTTACTATCTTGCTATAACAAATCTCTTCTTATTTTTAAGCTCATAATCCCTGTTCCTCATAAGGGTTGCACTCCTCTGCTTCTATAAGCTTGCTAGTCACCTTACTCTTAATTATTTAATTTTTTTTGTCATTTTGTTTTAGGTGAGCTGACCCCTTTTAGTATATCCTATAGTGCAGGCCTCGTAGTGGAGAATTCCCTCAATTTTTGTATGTCTGGAAAGGTCTTTATTTTTCCTTCATATCTAAAGGAGAGATTAGCTGGTAAATTATTCTTGGCTGGTAGTTCCATTCATGCAACAGTTTGAATATTTGATTCCACTTCTTTCTGGCTTGTAAGGTTTTTGCTGAGATGTCTGATGATAATCTGACGGGTTTTCCTTTATAGGTTACCATCTTCTTTTCCCTGGTTGCCCTGAAAATTCTATCTTTGTCTTTGATTTTTGATAATTTTAATTCAATTCACCAATGTATTTTGGTGAAGACCTTTTTGGGTTGAGATAATTGAGTGTTCTGTTGACTTCTTGAATTCCAGTCTCCAGCTCATTCCTTAGATTTGTGAAATTCTCATCAATTATATGTCTGAAAATGCTTTCTAACCCCTGCTCCTTTTCCTCCCCTTCGAGAATTCCCATTATTCTTATGTTTCCTCTCCTGATGGTATCACCTGGTTCTTGTATTTCTCTTTCATTATTTTTCATTCTTCAGTTTCTCTCTTCTTTCTTCTGATTTATTACTAGATTTCTGTCTTCATTATCACTGATCCTTTCATTCATTCAGTAGACTCTATTTCCCATTCTTGTTATTTCATTTTTCAGCTCTTACAATGTGTTCTTTAACTCCAGAAGGTCTATTTGGTTCTTTTTGATGGTTTCAATCTCCTTGCTAAAGAACTCATTCTGCTCATCTAGTTCTTTTTTTCAATTCCTGAAGGTATTGATATGATTTGTTTCGGATCTCACTGAGTTCTTTCAGAAGTACCAATCTGAATTCTCTGTCATTTAAGTCACATATTTCTATGTCTGTAAGCTTATTTTCTGGAGATTTTTCTCTTTCTTTCTGAGATGCCTTGTCATTTTGGTTTTTCATAGTGTTTAATGGACTATTTCTTCTCCTGGGCATTAATGGAAGTATATTCTGAATTTTTTTCCAGAAAGAAAATTTATTATATGATGCAAAAAAAAAAAAAAAAATGGTAGGTGGTATCTAAGCCTCTTGGATTTCTGCTTTATATAAAGTCTTAATAATGTCTTTTTTTTTTCCTTACAGATGTTTAATCATGCTTGCTACCCTCAGACTCAGATCCTGTCTGTGTTAGTGACAGTTTGAGTAGAGTTTGCTCAGATTCCCCTGGGGCTCCATGGCAATCCGTCTCAGAGAGTATGGGGGGAGGGCTCCTCTGGGTTGGGGGATTGGTTCAGCCTCGGTTTTGCAACTGTGGCTGGTAAAAATTAACTGTTGTTTCTCTGCTGTCTCTGATTTTTGTCATCCCTGTTTCTCTGCCTACTGCCCTGATGACTGGGCATTGTCACCAGCTGTGCAGGGTTCACAGCATTCCCAGGCAGGGTTGTTCAAGGAAGTTGCTGTACCCTCTCTCCTCCTCCTCATCCTCCTACAGGGAACTCCTGTGGCTCCCTAGAGGCAGCTATTTTATTTCTCCCAGTTCACCACCAGACATCCAGGGTTCTGACCTGTGGTAGTTCTTATGCACAGATCCGACACTCAGACGTGCTGGTGTGAAGTTTAGGTGTTTTTTGTTGAGTTTTAGATATTCAGCTTATTGTTGTTTCAAGGGGAGAAATTCAGGGACATCTCTCACTCCTCCATGTTTCTGATATAAATTCCACATTATCCTCTTCAGGTAAATTTTTATTGCAAATATATTTCCAAGCATAAGTTATTATTGCTCACTGCCTGAACTAGCATTAATAAAAAGTTAAAGAATCATCAGTTTTGTCAATAATGCATGACATCAGCCTACTTGATAAATAATATTTAATTATCAGGAATATTTTATAAAATCTTAGAGTGTTTATTTTTCATTCAAAAGTTTAACTTCAGTAAAGGTATTTTAAATATATCTCTATATTATCCACTACATAATATTTGACTTTATAGAACAATTATTTCCTCTAGCTATACTCTATTACAGTCTTAAAATAAATATTTGAAGGCAGAATTCCTTTTCTGGGTTCATGACCAGGCAGTAATATAAGGTTAAGACTTCAAAAGTAAAAATCAATGAGGATTTTTTATTAGCATAAACATTTCAAAGATGATGAAAGTAGAATGTGAAATGGCAATATTCTTAATAAAAATATTTGATGAACTATAATAATACATTAAAATACTTGCAAAAGGTGATTTTAATCATAACACAAAATTAAGTTTCTTTTTCAGATAATGTTAATGAGAATAAATAAGCAAAATCAAGCTAGAAGATCAATACTTCTTTCTTATAAAACATAAAAAATAATCAGACATTTCAAGGTGTCAACTAATTTAAGAAAATGCCTGTACCTATTTTTTTTTTAGTTTGACTTCTATTTTGATGTAAAGTTTATTTTTTCTTCAAATTGTATATTTCAAATTCGCTCCTGGATTCACTCATATTTTTAAAGTAATAAATCAGTTTTTGCCTTTGGAAAAATTATGTAATTGACTCTCTTTATATAATCTCTCTTGTTTCCTTCCCCCATATTTACTCTCTTACTCTATACCCTTTAATTTCCACACTTTCCATTAAAACATTTTCTCACACTCCTGCACACTGAGGCATAAATGGCTGAAAATAATTTTAAAATACTTCACACATATATACTTTCAGGGGTTAGAATATTCATTGAGATAACACATGTAAACTACTTATCACAATTCCTTATACAAAGTACTTAATTAATAATTGTGAGTTTTCCTTTTTTGCAGCTTTGCCTTTCACTGTATTTATAAGTCAAAGCTGCTTAAAAATATTAACTCACACTTTTAAAGAATGCTAACTTCTTGCCTGTGATGATTTAATTAGGTAATATGTATATAACATGCCTATGCATGTTATATACATATTACCTAATTAAATCATCACAACAATCATAAAATCTGGGTTTTATTATTATCCTTATTTTACAGATGAGGAATCCAAAACTCAGAGCTTGCCATAGCCAGTAACTGGTGAAGCCAGAATCAAGATTAAGTCTTTTTTTCTTTAACATGATATGTATGTATGTATGTGTGTGTGTATGTATGTATGTATGTATGTATGTATGTATATATTTAACATTTTTTATTCCATTTTCTAAACCTCTAACATTTATCCTGCTATTCATGGTAAAACTGTCCTGTACTACTTAAAAGCTTTGCTTATTCCTTGGTTTTCATCTTTTCCCCACACATTACAAGTGTGCAAATTCAACACAACACCACACAAGAGCAAGTATAACTGCAGATACACAACAAAGAGTGTATATTATACATAAACTTTTTTCAAACCTTTTATTTTCCATTGCAAATAACTCTATGCATGAAGTTCACAAATGGCACACACTCTTATTTGAGACTGTGATTCAGGATCTGTTATTTCACCCTTTTCTTACTTAAGAAAGTGTACAGAAATACAAGTATGACAGAATCTGTTAGTTGTCCAACAAAATCAAGTATCTTATTTTTCTAGAAGAATTGGAACAAAAATAGCTATACATTACATTTCCAAAACACTCTTTCAGTTAGCTGGAGTCATATAGCTAATTTTGGTCAATAGGATGTAAATGAATATGTGTAACTTCCGTGTGATCTCTAAGTCACATATTTTCCTTATTTACCCATAACTGTTAGGCGGACAATTAGCTTCTCATTTCTTTGGGCTTCTAAAAGTTGACTCTTCTCTCTCCTGCCTTTTCAATAAAAAAAAGTGTCCTCAAGTTTTACTGCTCTGGTACTTCCAGCTTCTAGAAAGAAGAGACTATGTTTCATTCCTTTATCCTCAATGCCAAGTACAATGTTTATACTCTTAGACAATAGGAATAATTATGATACTAACAAATTATATATCTGGTCAGGTTTAGTATCCAGAATATATAAAGAGTTATTATAACTCGGCAATAAAAAGATACACAACACAAGTTTAAAACAGGCAAACGAACTAATAGACTTTTCTCCAAAGAAGATATACAAATGACCAATAAGCACATGAAAAGATGTTCACAATCATTAGTCACTAAGAAAATGCAAATCAAGACCATAATGAGATACTTTTTCAAACCCATGAGGAAAGCTATAATAAAAGATGGACAATGATAAGTGCTGACAAGAATGTAGAGAAATTGGAGCCCTTGTATACATTGCTAACGGGCAGATAAAATAATGTTGTTGCTTTGGAAAACAGTCCGGCAGTTCCTCAAAAGGTTAAACATAGTTACCATATGAGCCAGCAATTCAAGAATGTCTATATACTAGATATATACCAACAGAAATGAAAACATATATCCACAGAAAAACTTGTACATGAATGTCCATAGTAGCATTATTCATAATGGCCAAAAACTGGAAATAGCCCAGGTGTCTTTCAGTAGGTGAATGCTTAACCAAACTGTGGTATATCCATACCATGAAATACTACTTAGCAGTAAAAATAAGTAATATACATAGCAACTTGAATGAATCACAAAGGCATTATGCTGAGTGAGAGAAGACAGTGCCAAAAGAATACACAGTGTATGCTTCCATATATTTGACATTCTTGAAGAGGCAAACAATTATAGTGATGGGAAACAGATCAGTGGTGGTCAGGGGTTATAAATGGGGTGAGAAGATGACTTTAAAGAGATAGTACAGAGGCTTTCAGTCTACAATGTCAGTGTAGGAAGATGCTGAACTCATCTCCTCTCAGGAACATATCAAATTTACATCTACAGAAAGAGCAATTCCCCTCTGAAGAACAGAGGGCTGTTTGTACAGTTTCTGTACAATACCTGAGAGATAGAGAGGTCTCACAGAAACTAATAGAAAAGCTAGGGATAGGGCACCTTGGGCACTCCACCCAACACACCACCCTGCAGTCAGGAAGGATCCTGGAAAAGATTACCTGACCTAGGTCATAGCTTAAAAACAGTGGTTTAAACACACCTTGTCTATAAGGGAAGAAAATTCATTTACTAATCATAGAGCATCTTCCAAGTGGGAAGGAAGCTGCAGGAACCATCTCCTGGGTTGGAGGCACCAGAGTGTCATTTGTGGTCCTCCCCCTCCCACTTAATTTCAAGGGCAGCAGCTTGATCCAGGCACTCTAGCCACAGGGCAACACCATCCCAGTGTACCCCAGGACCACGACAGCTCCACTGTTTGTCCCCTTGACTCCCTGAAGCTTGCTCCAGATCCAGGTTCTACCTGGCCTGCCAAGGTGGCCCAGAGCTGCTTGCTCCCAGGGCTCTACTCAGTTTCACACTCATCTTAGCTGCAGCTCCCACCAAGGTATGGTATGTTCCCAGACTTCCTGTAGAGTATGCCCACTTTAGCTCCAGGCCCCAGATCAGCTTGCCTCTGGGGCTACTCAGAGCATGAGCCTGCTTGAACTACAACTCTAACCAGCCTGCAAACTCCTACAAGGATTTCCTTTGACCCATGCTTATTCCTTATAGAACTCCAGGCCCAAGTGAAGCTCACCAGGATTCTCTTCAGCCCACAAATGCTCTGGCTCCAGCTCCAGCTGGCCTTCCAAAAGTACCCTGCACATGCCACCTACAAAGGGCTAGCTCATACACAAGTCCACTCCTTCAAGACTGGGAGAGGTTGTTGTTTCACCTAATTCATAGAAACAAACAGGGAAAGACAACCAAATGAGTGGACAGAAAAACATGTTCCAAATAAAAGATCAGGACAAAACCCCAGAAGAAAAGAACTAAATAGAACAGAGACAAGCTATGGTCATAGTCAATCCTCACAGGCAGTCAGCCCAAGAATTAATCCCACCCACTGACATGCAAACAGTAACCAAGGCTCAACTACAACAGGAGGGCACACATGACCCACAAATGGACACTCCTGGAGCACCCATCTCATGTGATCAGGGAGACTGTGCCAGTGGTCCCCTAGGACACCTACTATATAAAGCCACCCTGCTAACATTGGAAGACGTATCAGATCTACCTACTACACAGATATAAACACAAGGAGGCAGCCAAAATGAGGAGACAAAGAAACATGTCTCAAATGAAATAATAGAACAAAGCTTCAGAAAAAGAACTAAATAAAATGGAGACAAGTAATCTACCAAACACAGAGTTCAAAACTAGTTATAGGATGCTTAATGAACTCAAGAGAAAAATAGATGAACTCAGTGAGAACTTCAATGAAGAGATAGAAACCATAAATAAGAACCAAACAGAAATAAAGAATATAATAACTGAAATGAAGACTACATTAGAAGTAATAAACAATAGATTAGTTGATGCAGAAGAATGAGTCAGCAAGCTGGAAGACAAGAAAGTGGAGATCAGTCAATTAGTAGAGCAAAAAGAAAAAAGAATTAAAAAAGAAATAAGTATAGTTTAAGTGACCCCAGGGACAACATCAAGTGTACCAACATTCAAATTACAGAGCTCCCAGAGGAAAAAGAACAGAGAAAGAAGCCTATTTAAAGAAATTATGGTTGAAAACTTCCCAACCTGGTGAAGGAAACATATTCAGGTCCAGGAAGTGCAGAGAGTCCCAAACAAGATGAACCCACAGAGGCCCACACCAAGATACATCATCATTAAAATGCTAAAAGTTAAATCAACATGGATTAATTATAACTTCAAAATTGGAAACAAACAGAAATAAACTCAACCAAATAGGTAACAACCATATTAAAAGAAAATGGAAAAGAAAGAATCCAATACAGTACTTTCACTACCCTCAGTCTGAAGTTAACAGAGTCAAAAGAACTGCAAAGAATACTTAAATTTGACTTCATAGGTTACTTGTTAATAGCGGTGTAGGTATACTAATTCTGAAGGAAGTTTATGTGTGTTTTAGAATTGAGCAAAGGAGTAAATATATTGATCTTCTTGGGAGCCAGGCTTCTTGCAGTGAGAGAAAGAAGCTGTATATATGAAATTGTAAAAAGCAAGAATAATATGAAATTGCTATTTCCCCTAGTCTATCCACTAACAGGACATGACACCACAATGGCAATGAGCACACCTAGCTTCCAGATCACGGACTCTACCTAAAAGAACCAGAGGTCTTTAGCAAAATGGCTGAGTCCAGGGCTCAGCCTGAGAGAGTAAGCTTTGTTCATCTTGTGCCGGAAGTAAGAAGCCAGCTTGAAGGAGCTCCAACTGGTCAAATCTAGGATAATTTGAGCATCAAAATAAGTAATGACAGTAATAGATTATAACCCATTGAATAAAATCAGAATCCATAGATTTATATTGACAGAAGTAATAAACAAATAAAGAAGGAAAAACTCTTACAGTAAATTATTAACTAATAACTGCACAAGGAATGATAAAGTTTAAAATTCACTATTTGGTCACCAAACAGTCATCAATATACTATAAGAAACAGGATGTTCACATAGCCTCACATAATATCCCCGCAGGATAGTTATTAATTATAAAGGGGAAAATAGTAACTTTATAGTAGAGAAACTTGGAAGACATGTCCAGGACTTGGTGATCAAAGTTATCATCAATATGGGAACAAGTCACAATTGTCTGCTATTTAATAGAATCCATGAGAACACAGTGTCATTTATAGCATATTCCTGCCACTCATGCATAACTTGAATCTAATGAAGTATCAGATGAATCCAAACAGAGGGCCATTCTATAAAATAATTAGTTCCATCTCTTCAGAATGTCAAACTTGAGAAGGACAAAGAAAAACTCATTAAGACTGATCCAAATAAAGGAAGGCTGAAGAGACATGACAACTGAAATGCAACAGGTGATCTTTGATTGGATACTAGAAATGAAAAATTCTTACTAGAGATGACAACAGGACAATGGGTGAAATCTGAATAAAATCTGTAAGTTGGGAAAAAAAAGATAGTATAAGGGATGTTTTTGAGATGATGGAACAATTCTGTATCCTGATTATGGTGGTGGTTGAAAAAATCTATGCATCTCTTAAGATTCATAAAACTATATACCAAAAGGAAAAAGTCAATTTCACTTTATTATAATTTTGAAATTTAAAAATATATTTTAAAAACCTAAATGCTCAATAATAAGAAATTGGTTACATAAAGCTAGGTTCCTTGTTAGAAAATAATATTTTATAGCCATGAAAAATCATATCATAGATGTGCATTGGAAGACATTGAAAGTTTTTCATAATATTTTAAATTTTAAGCCAATAATCCAATAGTATTTTTAATATTATTCTATTTTGTGAAAAAATGAGGTTAATGTATGATACATAATCAAAAAGGCCGGAAGCAAATAAATTAAGATTTGAACCTGTTTTTTCTCTAGGCAATCTGGATGTTTTAAACATTTTTCTATTTCTTATTTGTATTTCCTGATTTTCAAATGGTGAAATATATTATTTTTGTAAATTAAAATGTAATTTTAATATTATAAATTGTTAATCAAGGACTCTAAACATTTTCTATCTTTTGCAACATTACCCTTTTATCCTCTCCCCAATTTAACCAACTTCCACTAAAAACTCACTTCATGTAGCAATCCCACTTCTCGGTACATACTCAAAGAAAATAAATTCACTATCTTGAAGAGATAACTGTACTCCCATATTTATTGCAGCATTATTCAGAATAGACAAGACATGGAAACAACCTAAGTGTCTGTCAACAGATAAATGGATAAATAATATAGGGTTTATATAAGAAAATGGAACATTATTCATCCATTAAAAAAGACATCCTGCCATTTGCGACAACATGGAAGAATATTGAAGGAATTATGACGAGTAAAATAAATCAGACAGAGAAGACCTGATTTCACTTACATGTGGAATCTAAAAAAGCCAATCTCATAGCAACCGAGAGTAAATTAGTAGTTGCCAGGGGCTGTGGGTGTGGGAAATGGTGAAATGATGGTCAAAGGGTATAAAGTTTCAGTTATAAGATGAATAAGTTCTGGGAATCTAACGTACAGCATGGTGAGTATAGTAAGCTACACATATTGTATACTTGAAAGTTGCTAAGCGAGTAGATCTTAAATATTCTCACCACACATACAGAAAAAAAAGTAACTATGTGACGTGATGGAGGTGTTAAGAAACCTTATTGTGTTAATCATTTCACAACATATATGTATATGAAATCATTACATTGTACACATTAAACTTAATGTAATATGTGAATTATATCTTAATAAAGCTGGAAAATACTTTCTGAATGTAAAATGGAAAATAAATGTAAATAATTGAATTTTCTTTAAAAAATTCACCTGGGTTGCGTTTGCTGCTCTACCAACCTTGTTTATATTCCCCAACATATGATTTGGATTCTTCCCTCCTTGAAATGTCCTTCGTCTCATTTATCATAACCTAGATACTTCTAGTTTTGTTAGCCTTCTCGACTTGTTCAAATTAAAAAGCAAAACATTTACTTTTAATTTTTTGTTCAAGTTCTGTTGTCAAGGATGTAGCCTCTTTTCATTTGAAAATAGTATTTTTAAGCCATGCTTAGAGGTTATAAATAGAATAAGCTAACTAAGGTAAGGATGCACATCTCTTGATGCAGATTAAACTACCCAAAGTTAAAACTAAGAAAATCTAGAAGGGGAATGAAAAAGTATTTCTACTCTTTTTCCAATGACAGAGGGAAATATTAATTGGTCAGGAAAAATTAGTACTTTAATATTTCCTGAAATAGAGGGATATTCAGAGTCTTTCTCTAAAGAGTAAATGGAACTGAAGCTTTCAGAGCAGAAAAATAGAGACGGATGCTTTATAGGAGAATAAAATTGCTATAAAGTAGCAAAAGACTGTTATGAATGTAGTTAAACAGTATTTTCTATAAAATAATGATGAAATGCTGAGGTCCATAAAGGTGGCAATTATGGGACAAGTCACTGGGAATCCTGATGCCACATGAAGTTTCAGAGTAAACTACCAAGATTATATTTCTAATCAAGGTATATTATGCATGTTTATTCATCTATTCCATTAATAATTATTGACTATCTACTATATTCCAAGAACTAGTCTAGATATTTGGGTATTTCCATGAACAAAACACAAATACCTGTCTTTATGGTGCTTACATTCTAAGATGTAAGATTGTAGTTAGCATAATCTGTTAGGCTTTGGTGAGAGTATAAAGGGATACAATATTTTAAAAGATAGACATGAATTAAAATTTCTAATGCCCATATTGTTTGGCCTAGCAATTCTACTTCAGTGACTCTGTCCTACAGATAAACTTATACAAGGGTCTAAGGGTATGTGATAAATAGAATTCTAATATAACTTCTAAGATTTCCATTCCTTGGTGTACATGCTTTCTATAATTTTGAGTGTGGTCAAAACCTGTGACTATAATGGGGATCACTCCTGTGATTATGTTATTAATCAGTTGACTCTGGAGTTAATCAAAAGGAAGACTATTCAGATAGATATGACCTAATTAGGTGAGCCCTATAAAGAGATTGAGCCCTTCCTAAAATCAGAGAGATTAAAAGTGAGAGAAGGTCTATGGGGCATCATGTGACAAGGACCTGAGAGTGGCCTCCAGGAGCTGAGAATGTTCCCTGGACAATAGCCAATAAAAAAGCAAGAACCTCGGACATACTGCCACAAGGAAATTCTTTTTGTCATCAGCCTGAGGAAACTTGGAAGCAGATCCTTCCCTAGTCAAGCCTCCATGGAAATTGTAAGATAATAAATTTGTCTTGCATTAAGCTGCTAAGTTTGTTATAATTTATTTTTGGAAATAGAAAACTAATATAAGATACTTGTATGAGATTGCTTATGAAACATTATTTGTAACAGCAAAAGATGAGACATAACTTAATGTCTCAAATCATTATTTGTTAAATAAATCAGTGTACATTTGGATTCTGGAATGCCATGGTGCCATTAAAAAAGAAAGTTCTCTATGTGTTAACATGGAATCATGTCCTTGATAGTGTGTTGTATAAAAAGGAGTGATTTTTAGAAAAAAAAATAAACATATCACACACTATTTTTTGTAATAAAAAGGTGAAAAAAAAATTATAAAGAAAATAGCCAAATACATACACTTGAATGTGCATAGGAAAGGTCTGGAAGAAAACAGCAATCTTTTTATAGTAGTTACCCTTTGAATGTGGGACGACCTAGGTTAATGGGATGAGAAGGGTTTTCATTTTTTATTCTCTACATTTTATTGTTTAAATTATTTCAAGGAACATACATTATTTTGTGTTAAAATTAATTTTAAAAAACGAATTATCTGTGATAGGTGTAGTAAAAGCTTCCCCACCCCAGATATATCTTGAGATTTAATTGCTTTTCTAAAAAGCTCACTTTAAAAATATTGTGATTTTGAGCATTTATTTAATATTTGCAGAGAACATTTTGGTTCAAAAGATCTATTTTATGTATAATGAATCTGAATAGTCCATACTTGAAACTTCAAACACAGAAATACTATTTTCAGTTTTAAGGAAATCACTAACTTTAGTGTACAAATATCATTTGATGTCAGCAAACCAAATCAAAAGAGCAGTTCTTGAAGAGTGGCAAAACCTTATTTGAGGCTAAAACTAAAGAGATTGACATGCAATAGTGAAGTGCCTGAAATTGTCCACCAAAATAACATGATAGTAATAGGAGGCCAACAACCGGAGTCATTTCTCTCCTTGGGAAGTAGAGAGTAAGCTGTGCTGGCATTTACCAAACTGTGCAATAAGACAGGCTCTTATTGTGCATTCTGGGGTTAATGCAATAAGGAAAATTTGTCTAAATGGGCAAAGGAAGAGCCAAGTAGAGAGAGTACAGAGAAGCCGGTTTGAAAGGAAATAGAGAGTTTTAAGTTATAAATAGTGATAAAGGCTAAAATTAAACCAAAGATAAAAACTGAGCCATGGTCAAACCAGGGCCACAGCTGGCCCATATAGTTCTTTGTGTAAATTATTAAAAGGCTCCTGTTCCTCCAAGCAATAAAGCCTGATATCAGACTTCACTCTCCGACCCCATTCTGGTGCTTTAGTGTAGTTAACAATCTGTACAACTAAATAGGCAATGGTCATCAGTCCCAGGAAAGCAAGGAAGAACTGGAATGTGAGAAGCTGGTATATGAAATTTAGGTCAAATTAGGCTCTAGTAGGGCTACCTACTTTTGATGTGACAGTGTGCTAAGCCAGCCTAAGGCAAGATAGTCGTCAGAAAAGGGTAGTTCTTCTTTACAAGGCCAAGTACACCTGAGACCCTGTATTGATTAAGGTTGACACATGAAATTAATTAACTTATATGCTTTTAGAATCTGTAAGATAATAACCATAAGGAGATAGTTCTATTATATTTGTATAGAAATGGTTATTAAAGTGAACTCTGATAAAGGGCTAATATCCAAAACATATAAAAAACCCATATAACTCAACAACAACAACAACAAAACCAATCAAAATAAAAAATGGGCAGAGGACCTGAATAGATATTTCTCCCAAGAAGACATACAAACAGCCAAGACACATGAAAAGATGCTCTACTTCATTAGCTATTAGGGAAATGCAAATCAAAACCACAATGAGATTCCACATCACACCTGTCAGAATGGCTGTCATCAACAGGACACGTAATAACAAGTGTTGGAGAGGCTGTGAGGAAAAAGGAACCCTTATACACTGCTGGTAGGAATGTAAATTGGTACAGCCACTATGGAACACAGTACAGAGTTTTATCAAAAAATGAAGAACTGAATTACCACATGACCCAGTAATGCCTCTTCTGGGCATCTACCCAAAAATATTGAAAACATTTGTCTGTAAAGATATATGCACCCTGATGTTCATTGCAGCATTATTCATGTGGCCAAGACTGGAAAAAACAAGTGTCATTTTATACATCATTGGATAAAGATGTGGTACATATATACAATGGAATATTACTCAACCATAAGAAAAGATGAAATACTGCCATTTGCGACAATATAGATTATCACAATTTGTTGAGGTTATCATGCTAAGTGAAATACGTCAGACAGAAAGTCCATCCATGTTGTTGCAGATGCCAAAATTTCATTCTGTTTTATGGCTGAGTAATATTCCATTGTGTAAATGTACCGCCTTTTCTTTTTGTTCTTTTGCTGATGTATGCTTTTTCTTTATTTTATTTTTTAACTGTAGTTGGCATACAATACTATATTAGTTTCAGGTGTACAAAATAGTGATCAGATACATATAACTTTTGAAGCAGTCACCCCAATAAATCTAGTACCCCTCTGACACTATACACAGTTAAAAACAATATTATTGACTATATTTTTTACACTAAACTTTACATCCTGTGACTTTTTTGTATCTACCAATTTTGTACCACCTCTTCTTTATCCAGTCATCTACTGATGGACACTTAGCTTGCTTCCATATTTTAACCATTATGAATACTGCTGCAATAAATATAGGGGTGCATATATCTTTGCTTTTTTAATATTAAAGTTGAAAATTTTTTAAGCTTATTGGGGTAACATTGGATAACATAATTGTATCATTTCGTGTGTACATTATAATTTGACATCGATATATTCTATCGTGTGATTACCACCCAGACTCCAGTTTCTCTCAGCTACCATATATTTGATCCTTTTTACCCACTTCACTCTCCCCCAAATCCCCTATATTTGATCCCCTTTAACCTCTTCCACCATCCCCTACCCTCTGGTAACCACTAGTCCATTGTCCATGTCCTTGAGTCTCTGTCCTGTTCATTTGTTGTTTTTAGGTTTATATACCACATATAAGGAATATCATGTGATTTTTAACTTTTCAATCTGGCTTATTTTACTTAGCATGATTATCTCGAGGTCCATGCACATTGTCGCAAATGGCAGTATTTCAGCTCTTATTATGGCTAAGTAATATTCCATTGTATATATGTACTACAGATTCTTTAGCGAATCATCTATCGTAGGACACTTCGGTTTCTTCCACATACTGGCCGCTGTGAATAGTGCTGCTATGAACATCAGTGTGCAAATATCTTTTCTGATATGGGTTTTCAAGCCTTTGGAGTAAATACCCAGAAGAAGGATTGCTGGATCATATAATAGATCAATTCTTAGTTTGTTGAGGAGCCTCCATACTGTTGTGCATAGTGTCTGTACCAACTTGCAATCCCACCAGTAGTGTATGAGGGTTCCTTTTTGTCCGCATCCTCTCCAACATTTGTTATTACATGTTCTGTTGATTATAGCTATTCTAACAGATATAAGATGGTATCTCATTGTGACTTTGATTTGTGTTTCCCTAATAGCTAGCAATGTTGAGCATCTTTTCACATATCTGTTGGCCATTTGTATGTCCTCTAGGGAGGAGTGTATGTTCAGGTCCTTCACCCATTTTTTGATTGGATCATTGTTGTTTGTTGTTGTTACTGAGTTGTATGAGTTTTTTGTATATTTTGGATATTAGGCCTCTATCGGAGGTGTTGCGTGCAAATATATTTTCCCATTCAGATGATTGTCTCTTTACCTTGTTGACGATTCCTTTTGCAGAGCAGAGCTTTTTAGTTTGATGTAGTCCAACCCATTTATTTTTTGCCTTTACTTCCGTTGTCTTTGAAGTCAAATGCATAAAATCCTCTTTAAGTCCAAGGTCCTTAATTTTAGTTCTCTTTTTTCTTCTTCTATGTATTTTATTGATTCCGGTCTTATATTCAGGTCCTTAATCCATTTTAAGTTAATTTTGGTGTGTGGTGATAGACAACAGTTTATTTTCATTCTTTTGCTGGTGGCCTTCCAATTTTCCCAGCACCATTTGTTGAAGAGTTTTTTCTTTCTCCACTGTATGTATTTGACTTTTTTGTTGAAAATTATTTGCCCATATGAATATGGGTTTACTTCTGGACTCTCAATTCTGTTTCACTCGTCCATGTCTGTTTTGCTGCCAATATCATGCTGTTTTGATTACTGTTGCTTTGTAGTATAATTTGAGGTCAGGCAGAGTGATGCCACCAGCCTCATTCTTTTTTCTCATTATGGCTTTGTGATTCAGGGTCTTTTGCGCTTCTTTACAAATCGGATGATTTTTGTATTTCTTTCAAAAATGCCAAAGTGGTTTTGTTGGGGATTGCATTAAATCTGTATAATGCTTTAAGTAATATGATCATTTTAACTATGTTGATTCTTCCAATCCAAGAACATGGAATATCTTTCCATTTCTTTGTATCTTCTTGGATTTCTTTTAATAGGGTCTTGTAGTTTTCATTATATACATCCTTCGCATGTTTCGTTAAATTTATTCCTAGGTATCTTATTCTTTTTTTTGCAATTACAAAAAGGAATTTTTTTTCCACTTCTTTTTCTGACAATTCATTATTAGATTATAGGAACACTATGAATTTTTGAACGTTGATTTCGTATCTAGAGATTTTACTGTATTTGCTTATTGTTTCTAGTAGTGTTCTTGTGGAGTTAGAGTTTTCTATATAGAGAATCATGTCATGTGCAAATAGTGAGTTTGACTTCTTCATTTCCTTTTTGGATGTCTTTTATATCTTTCTTTTGCCTGATTGCACTTGTTAGGATCTCCAATGTTATGTTGAATAACAGTGGCTGTAGTGGACAGCTTTGCCTTGTTTCCGATCTTAGAGGGAAGGATTTTAGTTTTTCATCATTAAGTATAATGTTGGCTGAGGGCTTGTCATATATGGCCTTTATTATATTAAGGTATTTCCTTCTATACCAATTTTGCTAAGTGTTTCGATCATAAATGGGTGCAGTATCTTGTCGAAGGCTTTTCCTGCATCTTTTGATATAATCATATGATTTTTATTTTTTAATTTTTTATGTGGTGTTTCACATTAATCAATTTGCATATGTTGGACTATTCCTGTGTCCCTGGGATAAAGCCTACTTGACCTTGGTGCATAATCTTTTTAATATGTTGCTGTATTGAGTTCGCTAGTATCTTATTTAGGATTTTTGCATCTGTGTTCATGGGAGATATTGGTCTGTAGTTTTCATTTTTTGTGTTCTCTTTACCAGGTTTTGGTCTCAGAGTAATATTAGCCTCTTAAAATGAGTTGGGAAATAGTGCCTTCTTTTCGATTTTTTGGAAGATTTTGAGAAACTAGATATTACATCTTCTTTGAATGTTTGATAGAATTCACTGGTGAAGCCATCTGGTCCTGGACTTTTACTTTTTGGTAGGTTTTTGGTGATTGTTTTAATTTCCATACTGTTCATCAGTCTATATATACTTTACAGGTCTTGATTCAGTCTAAAAAGATTGTATTTTTCTAAGTACTGGTGCATTTTTTTCTAGATTATTAAATTTGTTATTTTATGCTTTGTCATAGTATTCTTGCATGATCCTTCGCATTTCTGTGATGTCAGTCGTAATTTTCTCTCTTTCATTCCTGATTTTGTTTATTTGTGTTCTTTCTCTTTTTTCTTTAGTAATTCTAGCCAGGAGTTTGTCAATTTTATTAACCTTCTCAAAGAACCAGATCTTTGTTGCATTTTTTTTCTATTGATTTGTTTTGTTTGTTTTCAATTTCATTTATTTCTGCTCTAATTTTGATGATATCTTTCCTTCTGCTGACTTTAGGCCTCATTTGTT
>NW_011889025.1:3928461-3935901 GCF_000151845.1 Pteropus vampyrus | reverse complement strand
CCTCATTTGTTCTTCTTTTTCTAGTTTTTTTTTTTTTTTTAAGATAAAGCATTAGGTTGTTTATTTGGGCTTGTTCTTGTTTTTCGAGATAGGCCTGTAATGACATGAACTTTCCTCTTATGACCACTTTTGCTGTGTCCCAAAAGTTTGATATGTTGTACTATCATTATCATTGGTTTCTATGTATCTCTTGATCTCTTTTTATTTCTTCCCCGACCCAGTTATTCTTCAATAGCATGTTGTTTAATCTCCATGTATTTGCAGTTCTTCCTTATTTTTTATTTTTCCATTTATTTATTTATTTATTTATTTATTTATTTATGATTTTGCAATTGAACTCTAGTTCAAAGCTTTATGATCATAGAATATGGTTGGTATGATTTCAATTCCCTTATATTTTTTGAGGCTATTTCTGTGTTCCAATATGTGTTCGATTCTTGAAAATGTCCCACGTGCAATAGAGAAGAGTGTATAAGCAGCTGTTTGGGGATGGAAGGGTCTGTAAATGTCAATTATGTCCAGTTGGTCTAATGTGTCATTTAAGGATGTTTCCTTATTGATTTTCTATTTAGATGATCTGTCCATATCCGACAGTGGGGTATTTAAGTCTCCTACAACGATAGTGTTTGGGTCTGTTTCTCCCTTTAGTTCTCTTAGTAATTGCTTTACATATTTCGGGCTCCCCGGTTCATAGCATAGATATTAATATGTGTTATGACTTCTTGGTTCATGATTCTCTTTATTATTATGAAGTGTCCTTCAGTATCTTTCTTTACTTTTCTTATTTCGAAGTCTATTTTGACTGATATTAGTATCACTACTCCTGCTTTTCACTGAATGCCATTTGCTCGAAATATCATTTTCTATCCTTTCACTTTGAGTCTATATTTGTCATTGGAGCTGAGATGTGTCTCTGGGAGGAAGCACATGGTTGGGGCTTGTTTTTTGATCCAATCTGCATCTCTATGCCTTTTTCTTGGTGAGTTCTGTCATTTACATGCAGGATGATTGTTCAAATATCAGGTCTTCTTATAGCCATTTTATCTTTTGCTTTCTGGTAGCTCAGTGTTTCCATTGCTTCCTTGTCCTTGTGTTTCTTTTTCCTTTATTTTGGTTGACTTTTGTGGTTTTTGCCTCCGGTTCTTCTTGTTTTATGTTATATAGTTCGGTTCTGAATCTTTGGTGTGTGGTTACCATTCAAATATGAAAAAAATAGTTATTTATATATATATATATTTTCTTCTGCATGTGCCTTATTTCCTTTCCCCTTTGTGAATTTAGATCTTTGAATCCTCCCCTCTTCAGTCATTGTTATCTCAATTTGTCCCTATGTATGCTGGACATTCATTACTCTTTTGCTATAGTAATTTTCTTATTATTATTTAAGCTTATAATGCCCTGTTCTTAGTAAGAGTTGCACTACTCTGCTTCTATTTGCCTGATAGTCACTTTAGTCCTAATTATATATATATATTTTTTGTTTTGTTATTTTGTTTTAGATGAACTGACACCTTTCAGTATTTCCTGTGTGCAGGCCTCGTAGTGGAACATTCCCTCAAGCTTTTTATGTCTAAAAAGGTCTTAATTTCTCCTTGATATCTAAAGGAGAGTTTACCTGGATACATTATTCTAGGCTGGTAGTTCCTTTCACTTAACAGTTTAAATAATTGATTCCATTCCTTCTGGCTTGTAAGGATTGCACTGAGAAGTCCAATGATAATCTAATGGGTTTTCCTTTATAGGTTACCTTCTTCTTTTCCCTCGCTGCCTGAGAATTTTGTCTTTGTCATTGATTTTTGATATCTTTAATATAATGTGTCTTGGTGAAGGCCTTTTTGGGTTGAAAAAATTGGATGTTCTGTTGACTTCTTGAATTCCAAACTCCAGCTCTTACCTTAGATTTGAGAAATTCATGTCAACTATTTGTCTGAAAATACTTTCTAATCCCTGCTCCTTTTCCTCCCCTTTGGTAATGCCCATTATTCTTATGTTTCCTCTGCTGATGGTATCAGCTAGTTCCTGTATTTCTCTTTCATTCTTTTTTATTTTTTGGTTTCTCACTTCTTCCTTCTGATTTATTTCTAGATTTCTGTCTTCGACATCACTGATCCTTTTCTGCATTTGGTAGACTCTATTTCCCAAGCTTGCTATTTCAATTTTCAACTCTTGCAGTGTGTTCTTCATCTCCATAAGTTCTTTTTGGTTCCTTTTGAGGGTTTCAATGTCTTTGCTCTGCTCATCTAGTTGTTTTTATTTTTTTTTCAATTCCTGAAATTGTTGATTTGAATTGTTTTGGATCTCACAGATTTTTCAGAAGTATCATCCTGAATTCTGTCATTTTTGTTGCATATTTCTATGTCTGTAAGCTTATTTTCTGGAGATTGTTCTCTTTCTTTCTGAGATGCCTTGTCACCTTGGTTGTTATTAGTGTTTAATAGACTATTTTTTTTGCGCCTGGGCATTAATTGAAGTGGATTCTATTGGTTTTCCAGAAAGGAGATTTTTATATAAAGGTCTCTCTTTAGCCTGCTGCAATGAAGACGCTTTTCTTTTGGTTTCCAGTAGGTGGTGTCTAAGCCTCTTGGATCCCTGCTTTATATAAAGCCTAAATGTCTTTTTTTATTTTCTTTTAGATATTTAACCACACTTACTACTCTCAGTTTCAGTCCCTGTCAGTGTTAGCAACGGTTTCGGTAGCGTTTGCTCAGATTCCCCTGGGGCTCCACGGTGATTGATCTCGGGGGATATGGCGGGGGGGTAGAGCCCTCTGAGTTGGGAGATGGTAACTGCAGCTCAGCCTCGGGTTTGTAACGGGGGCCGGTAAAAATCAACTGCTGTTTCTCTGTGGTCCCGTCCCACTTTTCTGCTTTCTGCCCTGATAACTGTGTCCTAGTGCCAGCTTCTGTCACTTCCAGGCAGGGTTAATCAGGGAAGTCGCCGCACCTTCTCCCCTCTCCCTCCTCCTGCAGGGAGCTCCAGAGGTTGTGCGAGGTATCTTCAGTCTCTGTAGCTTTTGCTCAGATTCTCTTGGGGCTCCAGTGTTCAGTCTCACAGGGTGTGGGGTGTTGGGGCTCTTTTGGTTTGGGCTTTGGAACCAGGGCTGGTAAAAATCACCTTGTTTCTCTGCTGTCCCATCCCGCTTCTCTGCTTTCTACCCTGATGACTGGGCCTTGCTGCTGGCTGCGTAGAAGTCCCAGCAGTTCCAGGCAGGCTGATCAGGTAAGTCACCTCGCCTTCACTCCTCCCCTTTTCCTGCAAGGAGCTCTGGCGGCTGTGAGAGACAGCTTCTTTATTTCTCCTAGTTTACCGCCCAACACCCGGGATTCTGACTTGTGGTAGCTCTTATTCGCAGATCCCACGCTCAGACATGCTGGTGTGCAGTTCGGGCATTTTTTGTTGCATTTTAGATGTTCAACTTATTGTTGTTTCAGGAGGAGAGATCTGAGGATATCTCTCACTCTGCCATGTTTCCTTGCCATCAGTACATATATCTTGTCTAATTAGTGCTTTGGGTTTCTTTGATAAACATCCAGAAGTGGAATTCCTTGGCCCTTCTTTGTCTTTTTTTATATCCTTTGTTTTAAAATCTATTTTGTATGGTATAAGTATTGCTACCCCAGCTTTTTTTTCCCATTTTCATTTTCATAAGATATGTTTTCCATTCCTTTACTTTCAGTCTGTGTGTCTTTCAATCTGAAGTGAGTCTCTTGTAATGAGCATATATACATTCTTATATATATGTATACATGTTTATACTTATATATGTATATGTATTTATATGCATATATATAAGTGTGTATATATATGTGTGTGTGTGTGTGTGTGTGTGTGTGTGTGTGTGTGTGTGTATGGGTCTTGTTATCTTTTATTTTTATAGTGATGTGAAATAGTAAAGAACAGCCACAGTTATCTTTATTTTACAGCTTTATTGACATATAATAGATAATTAGTTGCTCATATTTAAAGTATATAATTCAATGAGTTTTTTCAATTATAGTTAGCATACAATAATATATTAGTTTCAGTCATACAGCATAGAGATCTATGTAACTTGCAAAATGATCACTCTTCTAAATCTAATACCCCTTTCCCCCTTACATATTTAATTATAACATTGTTGACTATTTTCTTTATACTATACTTTATATCTCCACAACTATTTGTAACTATCCATTTGCACTTCTTAATTCCTTTGATCTTTTTTCCCTGACTCTCGCAACCACCCTCCCCGTTTAGTAGCCCTCAAACTATTCTCTGTATCTAAATTTTTGTTACTGTTTTTGGTATTGTTGTTGTTGTTGTTTATTTTGTTCATTAGATTTCACATGTATGTGAAATCATGTGGAGTTTGTCTTGCCCTATCTGACTTATTTTATTCGGTGCAATCCCTCTAAGTCCATCAAGGCAACATCTTTTTCCATTCCCTTCCTTTTAGTCTGTGTGAGTCTTTTAATCTGAAGTGAGTCTCTTTTAAACAACATATGTAAGGTTCTTGTTTTTTTTATCCATTCAGCCACTCTATCTTTAGGTTACAGCACTTAACTCTTTTCAATATGAGGTACTTGTTGTTAGATATGTAGTTATTACCATTCTTTATTCACATTTTTGATACATTTTGTTGTTGTTGTTGTTGTTGTTGTTGTTGTTGTTGTTCTTAAAGAAGTCCTTCCAACATTTCCTGTAATACTGGCTTGGTGGTGATGAACACCTTTATCTTGCCTTTTTTGGTGGGGGAGGGGCATGTCTGGGAAGCTCTCTTAATCTGTCCTTTGACTCTAAATGATAGCTTTGCTGAATAAAGTAGTCTTGGTTGTAGATCCTGGGTTTACATCATGTCAAATATTTTGCGCCAAGCCCTTTTGTCCTGCATAGTTTCTTTTGAGAAATCAGTTGCCAGTCTTAGGGGTGCTCACTTGTAGGTAACTAACTGCTTTTCTCTTGCTGATTTTATTATTCTCTCTTTGTCTTTAATTTTTGGTATTTTAATTATGATGTGTCTCGTTGTGAGCCTCTTTGGGTTCCTTTTTCTTGGGACTTTCTGAGTTTCCTGAGGTTGTATGTATATTTTCTTTACCAGGTGAGGGAGATTTTCCATCATTATTCTTCAAATAGCTCTTCAACTTTTTATTTTCCCTCATGTACTCTTGTAACACAGATATTTTTTTTTTTTTACATTTAATTGTATTCTGTAGGCTTTTTAAACTGTTGTTATAGTCTTGGCTTCTTTTTTCTTGCCATTCTGATTGAGTTCCCTTGGCTTCTCCATCCTGTATATCAGTGATTCAATCTTCTGCTTTATCCATTCTGTTGATTCCATTTAATATACTTTTCATCTCAGATAATGTGTTCTTCTTTCCTGACTGGCTCTCTTTTATAATTGTCATGTCCATTTATGTTTTTTTTTAATCTCTTTGTTAAAGTTCTCACTGTGTTCATCTACTCTTCTCCTAAGTTCATTGAGCATCTTTATAACCAGTGTTTTGAACTCTGCATCTGTTAGAATGCTTGACTCCATTATTTCTGGATCTCTATCCTGTTTCTCATATGATTTCTGCTTCTTTGTCTCCCCAGTTTGGCTGCCTTTCTGTGTCTGTTTCTATGTATGAAACAAAGCTCCTAAGTCTCCCAGTCTTATTAGAGTGGCTTTGTGTAGTAGGTGTCCCATGGCACAGTCTTGAGAGGAGTTCAGCTGCAGGCCAAGTTTAGCTCCAGCCTGTGCCTCTCTGGGGCCACCTGTTAAAATTCAGCAAGCAATCCACAGACACTGTGCTTATACTTGCCTCACAAGGCCATACCAGAAACCAAGGCCAGCAGCCACCAGTGTGGGGCTTGAAACTGCTCAGCAAAGGGCACAGGACATGTCGAGGATGCAATTAGATGTGTCTTGGTAGTGCTGCAGGTTGTGAGGTGGAGTTTTGGAGAATTCTCTGGGTGGAGTGGCCTCTGTTATACAGTTTGATGATGTCTAAGCTATGGCGATGCTGTGTCCACACACTGCAATGAAGCAAGGCTCCACAGAGGAAAATTAAATATTGCCAACACTTCTGCCCAGGAGAAAGCCTAGCCTCTGTCCCTCACTCCGACAAATCGGTGTCCCCCTTTAAGTCCCTGGTGACTCCTGATCAGCTAACCCAGTGCTGGTGCTCAGAGAGTGTGAGTCCATCACCACAGAAGTCTGGTCACGGGCACAGCAGCTTTAAAAAGAACATCTATGGCTGCCTGCTGCCACTGCCATAACTTCTGTCTCACATATCTGCTTGGGACCAGGCAGCCTCATGTCTTCGCACCATTCTATCTTCTTATTTCTCTCCCTAATTGTAGGGCTACTGTTCCTCCAGATCTAAGGCAGTTCTGCTTGCTCTTGCTCTGCGTTTCCATCACAACTTTGGTGTGGTCGTAAGAAGAGATGTACAAAGCCTCTATCATCTATTCCATTTTGCCTGGTCTCTCAAAGGTTTGCTTTCTTACTCATTCAGCCAGCCACCTTATGCCTTTTGACTGGAACATTTAATCCATTTACATTTAAAGTAATTGTTGATAGATATGTAGTTATTGCCATTTTATTCTTCATATTTTTGATCTTTTATTTCTCTTCTTATTCAAAAAAAAAAAACTTTAACATGTCTCGTAATACTGGTTTGGTGGTGATGAATCCATTCAACTTTTTCTTGTCTGGTAAGCTCTTTATCTGTCCTTTGACCCTAAATGATACCTATGCTGGGTAGAGTAATCTTGGTTGTAGGTTCTTGCTTTTCATAACTTTAAATATTTTGTGCCAGTTCCTTCTGGCTTGCAAAGTTTCTGTTGAGAAATCACCTGACAATTTTATAGGAGCTCCCTTGTAGGTAACTAACTGCTTTTCTCTTGCTATTTTTAAGATTCTCTCTTTGTCTTTAAACCTTGGTATTTTAATAATTATGTTTCTTAGTGTGGGCATCTTAGGGTTCACCTCGTTTGGTATTCTCTGTGCTTCCTGAGCTTGGATGCTTATGTCCTTTTCCAGTTTAGCGAAGTTTTCTGTCATTATTTCATTAAATAGTTTCTCAATTCCTTGTTCTCTCTCTTCTTCTGGTACTTCTATGATGCGAATGTTGGTACGCTTGATGTTGTCCCAGAGGTCCCTTAAACTATCCTCATTCTTGGATTCTTTTTTTTTTTCTTTTTGCTGTCCTAATTCAGTGTTTTCTGCTATCCTATCTTCCAAATAGCCAATTCAATCCTCTATTTCCTTGAACTGTTTACTCCTTCTAATGTATTCTTCATTTCGTTTATTGTATTCTTCATTTCTGACTGGTTCCTTTTTTATGTTTTCTATTCCTATTTTTATGTTTTCTATCTTTTTGCTGAATTACTCACTGAGATCATTGAGCATCCCCATAACCAGTGTTTTAAACTCTGTGGCTCGTAGATTGCTCATTTCCATTTTTTTTAAAAATTATA